>NC_084650.1:23371293-23671293 GCF_019802595.1 Syngnathoides biaculeatus | reverse complement strand
AGAGAAAGAGGATGTCTACTGTGCTAGCCCCACGCCACATTGAGTATATAAAGCAACATATATTGTTTTACACTAATACTTAACTACAGTGGTACCTTTAATTATGAACATCTCTAGTAACAAAAGATTCAGGTTATGAAATGCCTCCTCGGACAAATATTGCCTCTAGTTACGAAGGAAAATTCAGGATACATAAGGAAAAAAATGGGCGCTAGATTCGCAGCCTCCAAATTCCAACGGAAGTAAACATCCTGTATTGTATAGTAAGTCAACTGTTTAAGAGGTTTATGGCAAGAGGGAAGAAGTTGCTGGAATGTCTGCTGGATTTAGTTTGCCTTTGTTTGTGCCTACTTGAGGGAAGGAGCTGCAAGTTGGTGTCCAGGATGTGGATGTGGGAGCGTGGTGGAGCATTTGAGGCAGGATGGGATTTAATACAGTTCCTTAGGTCTATAGAAGAGCGATGTAAAAAAAACAAACATTGGTCACGGGTGTGCTGGAGTCTAGCCCAGATATCTTTGAGGGAGAGGCAGTATACACCCTGAACTGGTCCCCATTCAATCACAATGCACATTCACACCTATGGGGAATTTAGAGTCTTCTTAACAACTTAGCATGCACATCTTTAGGATCTGGACCACTGTTCCACCCATTTTCCTCATGCAGGTTGTCTCAAAGTAAATTTTCCTCTCTCAACTATGTGTATTACATATATAAATCCATCCATCAATTTTCTTAGCTGCTTATCCTCACAAGGGTCGCGGGAAGCGCTGGAGCCTATCCCAGCTTCGTACAAGCTGCTAGGGGTTCATTTCCTTTTCGGTCTGCCTTTTGCCGATACTGTCGTCATCTTAGTCTCCAGCTCCCCATGATGTGAAACAAGATAAGCAGGATTGAAAATGCATGGTTGAATTACCCATGACTATTTTCATAAAGATAATGTTGACTTGAATGATTTCTCAAATGCTCAAATGTTTTCTTTTGCTCTCCAATGTAAAATACAAAGATTTAACATTGATCACAATGGTCAAATCCTTCCCCATAGTACCACCTTTTCAAAATGTACTGTATATTTCAGTGCATTCTTCAAAGGAGCTCTTTACAGAAACCATTATTGAAATCATGCCATCCCAAGGTGAGCATTCTTGGATTGAAGAACTACAGCGTTGTTGCACAGTGAGAGTTATTGTCATATTTTTTTCTTTTTTTATGCCCTGCTTCCTGCACAAGTCGGCCTCGGCATGCCTAGCGACTGAAGGGTCTATAAATGTTCCATGCTCTGCATCCTGTGAATTACAAGGCTCTGGGCAGGCAATAACTCACACCATTAAACATAACGAGGGCATAGACATCAGCAACAATGAAAAATCATGTCTGATTCTAAAATGATGAGATGTAATATTCATTTTCTTAATGCATTCAAGTGGTAAGACTTTTCAAAGTGACTGACAGGTGCTGTGCTTGGAAGTCAAATTTGATAAAACAGTTAGTTGCATCCATGCGTTGAAACATGCTGCAAAAACATATAGATTGGATTCTGTTTTTAAATTGGCAACACAATAATCCCAACAGCCTCAATATGATCAATGTCTTCTGAGTCAAAAATAAAACAAGCAATTATTTGAGCTAGATTGCAGGGATTCTATCTATTTTCTGTACACCTCATCCTGTTCAAGGTCTGGTGCCTCTCCCAGGTGACTTTGTATGAGAGGCACGGTACACTCTGGAATGATTCCCTGTCAATCACACAACTGACATATCGAAACAGAAAACCTGTCATTAATTAAGTTAACATCCATCTGTTTTCTATGTCACTCATACCCGCCAATGGCAGAGCACATATAACCAAAAAACTCTTCACCCTTTCACATTTAAAACAATGGAACATTTTTCTTTTGGAATGTGGGAGGAAACATGGGGTGAATGTGCAAACTTCACTCACAAAGGCCACCTCTATTGCTGCTCTTGTTTAACCTAACTTAACATTTGAACGGTAATAAGGCAGAGGTGGGTAGTAATGCCTAGCCTTACTCTGTTACATTTACTCAAGTAACATTTTGAAGAAATTGTACTTTTCCAAGTAGTTTGAATGCACCAAACTTTTTTCTTTTCCTTGAGTATTTATGTTACGAAAAAAAAAGACACTTTTAGTCTATTACAATGACCTGCTACTTTAATTTATCCATTTGTGTGTGCATGATTTACTTTTGGACTTTTCAGAAGCAATTGTTACTAATTGCTAAGACTATTAAGGTACTTAATTTAACTTAATTAATTAAATTAATAGAAATTACTCAAAATTGGTACTATTTTACCCGAGTCGCATTATTCTTCAGTTACGGTACACTTACTGGAGTACAATATTAGGGTGACCCTATTAAAACGACACTGCTGCAGCTTGTGTGGCATCACTACGAATCAGTGGTGCAGGTATGATGATTGACGCTGGATTAATGAACAGTGACAGACAAGCCAGCCAATGAATTTGGAACCTAAAACACAAGTCATAGTCATACACTATAAGAATAGATTCATGGAAATACCAGTTGCATTTCAAAGAGATTATTAACTAGTGCGCACCTTCGACCTTAATGCAGATAAGGATGGATGGATGAAATTATTCATGATTATGGACTGTTGAAGTCATTTATGAACTCGCCTGTCTGAATTTCGCAGGCAGGTGATTGCAAGTTTGGCCAGCATGCAAGTATTTGGGATTGAGGGACCCAAGCAATCGTCTTCTTGCTGTGGGTGGGCCACTGTGCTGTCCTCTCTTTCAAGAGCGGAAAAAGGAAAAAAATCGGGAAATAATTTTCATCCAATCCAGGCATGTACAGAATATTTTTGTGTATCAAAGTCCACAAGGTCAAGTCTTTTTTTTTTATTTTTAAACCCAAGTCATTTTTAGTGTAGGTGCTACACATTGCTCAGAGTGGCTGGGTTAAATTTAACGGCTTGAAATGAAGATGGTGCAATTCATTGACACACGCCATAGCCTACACGCAGGGTAGAAGTTCATTTAATTTTTTACTCATCCATGCTATATTTACGTCATCACATACATCTTTGAGTAAAATCGCCTGTCTCCGACACCTTAACACCTCCGTAGAGCGCTTCGGGCAATAAATGGCAATCTGTTAACACCATACTTTCACTGCCATGTTCATTTGTTACTGCATGACAATCAAAATTCAGCAATTAACCTGCTCTGTCACCCCACTGCGAGAGCGACGGCTGGACTGGAGCTCAACTTCAGAGGTGGTAAATGGAGTTAAAAGCAACGTGGGGGTGCGAGCCTCTCAAATGAAGGCTGAGACTTAAGACCGAAAGCTCTTCATATATTTCACGTCTTGTTAGACAACTTTCACCTTTGTAATAGCAATAGCAGGGGACAGACAAGACACTATTTGATGAGTAATTTGAATAGTCCCCATTTGTGTGGCATAACACTAAACTGATGGTCAAATAAATTGAGCTGATAAAATTGAGGCCAAGTATATTAATAAGCACTACATCATTACAACATTTAAGGAAACACTGTAGAAATGACAAAAAATAGCTTCTAGTTCTGGAGATTGCTTCATCATACGCCAGTCTCTAATTTGCTGCAGCAGTCTTCTTGCTGGCCTCTCAGCCAAAATTAATCAAAAATATATATAAATACAGGCTGTTGTTCTAGCTTTTCTTAATCAGATTGATGCATTCAATTTGTGAGCATTCTAAGAAGATTCTTCAAGAATTGTGACATGTTGGCACTGAAAATAATTCCGCACAGACTTGGTTGAAAGCCTTCCCAAGTTTCCAAACTGCACACATTTTGTCTTAATCTATCACCTAGAAAAAGGTTTTTTATTGTCAAAAGCAATTTTTACATTTTCACTTCTGTCAATTAACAATGCTAAAAATGTAATCTGTAACCTACAGTATTTAGTAAAGTGGCCCATTGAATGGATGGGTTCAATTTGCATTATATTCTTGAGGCAAAACTGAAAATTTGGGTCATTGGTAATTTGATGCAGGTGGTTTGAGCTCAACTCCCGTTCAATACCCTAACCTTGAATCTGAACAGGGCAAGCCACGTTTAAAAAGTGATCGTGAGAAATGAATTACAGTGTTCCATCGTTCTATTGTGGTTCACTTATTGTGGATACAATGGCTTCCGGATTGCTTTTCATCTTCATATTGCGCATAATTAGGCATGTCACGGGATTTTAAGTGGATTCGATAATTTTTATTTCACACAAACCGAAACACTTCCTAGCCCAAAATATTAAAACTGTAAGAGAAACAAATAAACATCGGGAACACAAACCCTGGTACGACGAAGGATTACCGTAGTCCTCTTGCTTTCACGAGCTTGCTTTTGTTGTACATACAGGAAATATTACAACTAATATCTGCCATAACATTACGGTGGATGACTGGTGAGAAGGTCTGCCTCTTTGTCTGAGGACCGGTGTTCAAAATCCCAGCCCCGCCTGTGTGGGGTTTGCATGTTCTCTCCGTGCCTGCATGGGTTTTCTCCGGGCACTCCGGTTTCCTCCCACATCCCAAAAACATTAATTAATTAATTGGAGACTCTAAATTGCCCATAGGTGTGATTCTGTTGTCTGTTCCATGTGGCCTGCGTTTTGCTGGCAACCAATTGCCGGGATTGACTCCAACACTCCCGTGACCCTTGTGAGGATAAGAGGCTCAGATAATGGATGGATGGATGGATGGATGTCTGCCACATTTGATGACAATCTTTACTTATGTCTTCGCCATATCAGTATAGCAGATTGAGTGTTGTTTTCAGGCCTTGTGAATGTTGCAAGAAGCTGTGTTGACAGCTGTGATGCTTAAGCAGAATTAACTCAAGTTGTTGCTGCTGCCTTCATCGTGGCCTCTTGATAACCTGGAGAGGACAATACAACCTGATACGCACTTGTTCCACCAGCACAGTTTGAATAACATAATGGCTGTGGAATCCGAATGTCACCAATCATTCCAGCCCAGCACGCCATCGATCTTTTTTTATTAGTACCGAGATACGACTTGGTAATGTTTATTGGTGATCCCATTTCCACATGAGAAAGTGAGGTGTTAAAAGGTAGGTTTACCCTCAAGGTTGCATAAATTACAAATCTTCCTTGAACCTAGTTGCTGGTTCAGATATAAAGCAGGAAGATTTCAAGGACATCTTCAAGCGAAATACCGGTAATCTCCTTCCAAGATAGGAAAGTGCAGTGAAATTGGTGCCGCACAGACATGACAAGGATGCAATTGTTCAGCAGAAGGATTTATGAAAATGAATTTCAATGGCACATTGAGCAGTACATTAAGAGTTTGCCAAAAATAAGAATCGGAGCTGTGACGCGGATAGAGACAAATCACTAGCCAAAGGAGCTGACAGCAAGATGCCTGAGGCATTGTATTACTATTCAATTAGTATTTAAGAGGGCTTAGGGAAGAATTGTTTGGAGTTGTTTTGGAGATAAAATATGAGCATCTCCACAAATTTTCTCATTAGAGCCACTTCTACAGTAACTAGCACCTGCATTTATCTCTTGCATTGTGGGGGCCTTGCTGCATTGCAAGCCTCAAATAAGCCTGTAGAGCAGACTTAACCGGAAAGTCACAATCGTTAAATACTTGCCTTTTTGTATTGTGAATTATATTGTGTTGATCGTGAATGCATCCGCACAGCCGTGAACAAGTCTGTATAGTCAACAATTTCCTCACATATGGAGGAACTGTTCTGTTGTGTCATCGTGCTCGGCATCCAATGGAGCGCTCTTTGATATTCAAGAGCACAATACCATCAGCTCTATTCCATATGCTATTAGAAGGCTGTTACTAAATAATAGAATCTTCTCATATATGACCATTTGGCCTTAAAAAAAGAGTTAAAAAAAGAAAGAAAAAATGGCCATATTTCCATCATAAATCATACCTTTGTTTCCTCACAAATATCAAGTATTGAACTTAAAAAATAAAATAAAAAAAGAAATCCATTAGGAAGACTAATAAACGTGGGAAAACTTGCTTTCGGCCTCATGTTGCATTAATCAGTGACGCTTTAATATGCTTTTGGTCTGATTATGGCTGTGGCTTGCCCGGAGCTGATAAACACAATGACTTATGCTTTGTATTCCTGCTGGATTTCCATGCGGCGAGAAAAAACAAAACACAACACAAATGTACAACAAATAACCTGCTTGCACCATATTTGTTTCTCACAATCAATCTGATTTTCTCTTTTTTAATTATGGCAGAATGATGATGCATGTGCCACTAATAAGACATGAATGGGAAACGAAAGGTCGCTGAGACTTAGATAAATGACTCCCATTATTTCAGCAATTGGATAGAAGCCCCTCTATATGTTCTAATTTGAATGATAATACAATTCTGAATTGCTTTGTCCTAACAGGCACTCTCTCCATGATAAGCAGCTCAGCAAGATAACCTTGTCCTGTAACCCAGAGTCCCGCTAGCTTCACAGGGCTGTAACTGCTTGTAATAAAAGCACAGGACATACAGTATACATATTATGAGGCTGCATAAAGGCCGAAGCTGATTTAATGTATCTTCGCCCCAGGTGGGTAGTAACGCACTGCATTTACTTCGTTACCACAAGTAACATTAACTTGTACTTCTCAAAGTTCTTGAAATGCACCGCACATTTTACTTTTACTTGACTGTTTTTTAAAATGAGAGCTCGTTACTTTTAATCCGTTACAATCATCACCGTTCGCTACTTTTATTTATTCATTCTTGCGTGTGCGGGTCTTTTCTTAAATTCGATCTTTAACTTCCGCATAGGGTGCCTGTTGCGCCAATCAAACGGGATCATCAAAGTCATTTGATTCCATTTCACCAATTGACCCCTCCGTACAGGGCACTTAACCACGCCTCATGAAGTGACGTCACGCCA
This sequence comes from Syngnathoides biaculeatus, assembly GCF_019802595.1. Lineage (NCBI taxonomy): Eukaryota > Metazoa > Chordata > Actinopteri > Syngnathiformes > Syngnathidae > Syngnathoides > Syngnathoides biaculeatus. The sequence goes on along the minus strand of NC_084650.1, from coordinate 23,664,377 downwards.
CGTGAGCCTACATCAGACAAACAATTAGCAAAAAGGGCGGCGCAGCAAGAAAAGAATAGAGCAAAACTGTCCGATTTACCGGCTGATTTCTCACTCGCATTCTTAGCTAATAGTGAAATATTGTTGAAAAGCAGACAGCAGGTCTTCAAGTATTTCAGCGAGGGGTATTTCAATGGTATTTACATGCATATCGACGGAGAAACCATTGATATTAGCGCGAGATCTTTCCGGAGTCAGAGGAAGACCGAGAAGCCACATAATATAATATATTATAACCCAAAGACGAATTCGTCATTGACAGTTTCCTATTTTCGTGTTACATATCACACTTGTGTGCAGAATCTGTATATGTATCTGTATAGCCATTTGTGAACTGCTGTATGAAGGAAAAGAAGAAGGCGAGACTTGATTTACGAGTTGTTTCTCTCGTTTTCTTTGTGTAACGTCACGCGCTCCCCTCAATAATTATTCTTGAATTAGTGCCAAACCTACGTAAGTCCCGACCGAGTACGACAATCAGTACTTTAGTGTCCTCAAACATTCTTCCTTCAGTCTTGGTGTCTTGGTGCACGTCGAAGGCTTTTAGGACTGCTAGTCCGGTTTAGCTTAGCTCATTAGCCGTGAACAAAGGGACATGTTTGTGCAGTCAGATCATCGCAAAATATCGCTCAACACAGATCAAGTGTGTCAATCATTCACACTTAGCTATGTTATGCAAGCAAAGAACTGCTAATTCATTTATATGAGACATGTATTGAAAATCAAATATACGGCTTACCTTTGTGCAAACATCTGTTCCGGTTGATGGATTCAGTTGATCATGCGGTCTTCCACAAAATTTGATTCATCGAAGACATTTTTTGTACTCAGTCTTCTGTTCCGGTTGATTTTAGATGGATTCAGTTGATCATGCCGTCTTCCACAAAGTTTGATCCATCGAAGACATTTTTCGTACTGGGTCTTCGGTTTTGGAAAGGTTACGAATTGAACTCCAGCAACTAACCTTTCAGGATACCTGTCGTCACTATTATAAAGTCTGTGACTACACCTCTTAACCATATCTATTGTTAAAGAACCCAAATACGCGATAAAACGCTAACAAAAGCTATACTGGACCATTCAATGTTGTCAGAGAAAATGGGGGGAGCAAAAACGGGCTTTGGTCTATGCAGATCTCTGGCCTCTGATTGGTCAGTGACGCAGATTACGCAATTTCTACGGCGGGGTCAATTCAGACGGCACATGGAAGTCACATGATCACTACTTCTCCTTCGCGAGTCAATCAAAATAATTCCTTTGGCAATGGATATGGCCAAATTAGCACTATCCCTGTGGTGTCACACACTCAGTCACTCAGTTTTCAGAAAACAGCTTCTTCATGAAGTCGAAAGTGAATGATACAAACAACGTTTATGGAAGCTCCAATGTATGTGTTGCTGTTTTTTGGACAGTTACAAATTAAAATTGTTTATTGAAAATGTAATTAAAAATGGCACCAGGTGTGTGTCAACTCCTATATATTATTTTATTTGACCTCATTTTATTTTTTTGATATTGATGATGTGGTGCCAAAAAATAATCTTGCTTCGGCAGGCTTTTCAAATTTGAAAGTTCTAAACCCATCAAAAAGTATTTTCATCAAGAAAAAAAACAAAAATGTGTGGTACCTTTCTTAATTGTTTGAACAAATTCACTATTCGTGTCAATATGTGACTTCCACTTGTTTGTAGGAAAGTGATGGATTCACTCCTTTATATTTACACAACATTTTGTATGAATTGTACATGTCACAGTAGTTTTAATGAAGCATACTTTTTATTTTCATTCAAGTATTTATGTTAAAGGGCTACTGTCATGCAATGGATAATTTTTAGTATGTTATGAGTGAAAAAATGTTAGCCAACATGGACCCATGCATTTTTTCACCACAAAACATGATTTTGACGTATACAGCTTTTTGTAACTCCCGCCATGAAAATCCTCTCGAGGGATTTGTTTTCGAGAAGAAGCAGGAAGTGACATAAAGGACAGCGGCGCCCCCAAGTGGATTCGTTTGTTTCCATTAGTTTTACCTCCGGGAAGGTTGCTCGTCGTTCCTTCGTGTTCGCCAAAATGCCGGCTCATTGGATTGCTGGACATTGCTTGAACACTCGGGAGGATGGATTCACCCTTCATAAGTTTGCAAGAGACCCGGTTCGTCGTGGAAAGCACCCCGGCTAGACTGCGTTGTTCATCCCGTACTGCGGCGTCTAAAGCAGGACGGGTCGGTTCTGTCATAAGCCAACCCGGCCTGCTGTGATGAGCCACCATGGCTCATCTCGGCCGCGGAAGTGGATCTGGCCGTGATCGCATATCATCTGAATATGACTCGAAACAATAGTGTAATATTGCCCTGAGGGCTCGAAAGAATTGTGTAATATTGCCCCGGTCACTTCACTCGGTTTTGTGGTGTTGTACTTTTCCGTGTGTGAAGGGGCGCGTTTGTCTTCCATAGTTAGGGTGCACCACGTGTTTTCATTGGCGAATGTCTGGGTAACGTCACGGACGGAGGATGCAGCCCATATTGGGACCACTTGGATATTGTAGAATGACACTTCTGCAACTTTGCGCATGGATGACGCGCTCTCCGCTCACATTTATTTTTTCGTATAGACATTGAAGTGAATAATGTTATATGTATTTTTCATTACAATATCTATTTTAGAATGTTTAGAGGGATGACACTTGGGCTTCAAGTACTTTTACTCTTACTACTCTCCATAGGCCCCTTGTTACTTTCCTTTATTAATAATTGCATGCACAATCATTTTAGACTTTTGCATCTCTCTCTTCTGGTTCTCTCACACACTTTATCAATAAGTTTGGTTAGCAAGCAGCTTTGTTATTCAGTCATTTCAGTAGATAAAGCAAATAATTATTTCTTTAAGCCTCCATGCCTTTCTTTTCCCATCTAAAAATATAAACGGTGGCAGGTGTGTGTGTGACTCCCAGTGAACATGAGTATAAATGTAATAAGTTACTTCATAACACAGCCTCTGCCAGTTATGAGAGGGAGCATCCTTGTGCAGCCAGTTTTATTGTTTTCATTTAGATTTAATGTAATGAAGTAAAAGACCAGTTAAAACAGAATCTATTTTACAATGGGGACCTGGCCAAGAAGGCAGGAAGTTACACGTCAATCACATTCAACTTTGTTTTTACCTCCCCTCTCAAAAATATTTTCAAAAGTAGATTGTACACATTTTATTGTATTTGCTCATGCTCGGATAAAAAAAAAACCACAAGTTACTCACTAGTTACTCCGTACTTGAGTAGTTTTATCAATGACTACCTACTTACTTTGACCTTGTGTGTCTTTGACATACTTTGCAAACAGACGAATAAAGATGATTCTGATTACTCAAGTAATAATTTGGTGGACTAGATTTTACTTTTAAATGAGTCTCTTATTGTAAAGTAACAGTATTATAACTTGAGTACAATATTTGGCTACTGTACCCACCTCTGGTTACTTTGTTCATCTTTGTAGCTATTATACAACTCACTTACACATTGGAAAACTTGTCTACCCCAGACTTTGTTTCAGCATTTTTTACAAATCTGCTCAGTTTTTTCTCCGAGTTACTCACTTGTTGGTTCGCTATGGCACAAGGAGGCGAAGGCCATGCTACAGAGAGAAGGGATCCCCGAGTGCAGGTTAAGGTCTGTAATAGAGGATTCCGAATGCAGCTGCCATCGATTTACCTCACAAATCTATGTTTCCTACCCTACAAAATGGACGATCATCATCTTACCCCAGAGACCAGGAAAGACTCACCTACCCTGTACTTCACAGAGACAAGGCTTTGTGAATGTATCCCGGATGACGAAATAATGCTTCCGTGGTTCCAATTACACCAGGCAGGCAACATCATGGATTTATTGGGGAAAACAAATGGCAGTGGGGCATGCATCTATATCGATGCAAAATGATGTACCAACGTCACAGAGCTCAACACTCACTGTTGCGTGGACTTGGAGTTGGTGTTCTTCTCTCTCTACACGAACAACTGTGCCTCGACGCACCTGGTTGTTGAACACCTGAAGTTTGCAGATGCCACCACAGTCCTTTGCCTCGTTAAAGAGGAGTCAAACTAAAATCAACAGGAAGTTGGAGTTGTGGTGCGGCCGACACAACCTGGACCTGAACACGTTCAATATCGTGGAGATGATCGTGGACTTCAGGAGGCATCTTTTGCCACAGCTGCCCCTCATGCTCTCCAACTGGCCTGTGCCAACTGTTGAGACCTTCGAGTTCCTGGGAATTACAGTTTATCAGGACCTGAAGTAGGAGACCAACATCAACTCCGTTATCAAAGAGGCCGAGGAGGAAATGGACTTCTTGCGGCTTGTGAGAGCACGTCCTGCCACAGTAGCTGTTGAGGAAGTTCCACGCAGCAGTCATTAAATCAGTTCTATGTTCATCCATCACAGTCTGGTTTGGTGCTGCCACAAGAAAGGACAAACTCTGACTGCAATGGTCAATCAAAACCACTGAAAAAATTGTCGGCACACCCCTACCCATCCTTGGAGTTGTGCACTACCAGAACTAAGACAAGAGCATGCAAAATCTCGGACACGCCAGATCCTGGTCACCACCTTGCCGCATCTCCTTCCATAAGGTAGGTAATTGGCTGAAAAAACAGTTCCGACTGTACCCCACCTCCTGCCTGAAGATAGCTGGGATAGAATGGTATGGAGCCAGAGAGGGATGATTTATTTAGAGATTTTAATAATATGCAGCTGTCAGGTCCAATCTGCTTTTTCTTGAAAACTACAAATCACAACTTTGTTTTTAATCTATTTAAAGTACGATAATATAAACTACTATTTCCCCTTCCAAGCCATTTTATTCTTTTTGAAATGCTTTTAATCATATAAAGCACATTGCGTTATGTTGTGTATGACATGGACGATATAAATTGCTTTGCTTTGAAAAGGTTGCTGGCAGGGCTGGAAGAGCTTAATTGGATTTTCATTAATTTCAGTGGGGAAAAATGATTTAGCACGAGTTTTTAGTTATGGGTGTTGTCAGGGATATAAAGTTATCTTGTATCTTAAGGCAATACTGTATGCTTGACAGTAAATTCTGAATAAGATCTGATGCTTAATCAAACACAAAGCTTCCATGATCAGTTTTTAAGTCTTAAATAACCTGATATATTTAGTCTGTCCACCAGCAGTGGAAAGTAAGGTACAGTAGCTTTGAGAGCATAAATAATAAATCACATCCTCTGGGTCTTAGAATACTTTGAAAGGCAATGAAAGCTGATAAAGTGTCTCATCTGGGTCGTCAAATATTTGTAGCTCTCACTTATAAGTTGACATGCAAAGCCATATCGGTGGTTACTGATGACAAGTCTCAGCGGGTCGATAAGCGCAGGAAGGAGTTGGTCAAAATAAGTCAATAGTTTGGTGTCCAAGTGTGTAGCAGAACAGCTGGTGGTGAAACTGTGTGGATTTGAAATCCCATGTGAATAACAAGTCAATCGAATTAGATCACTCAGGGAAATACATTTTGTGTGTGTGGAAGTGCCATTTTGCATGAATGGGATAACCACACTTGAAAGATCATTATTCTCACATCCCAAAGTACCTACAATATTGTAAATTCACCAGTTAGACCAAAAATATTCCCAACATACTCATTCCATATAAGTAGAAACTTAATTCTGAGGCAGCAAGGTGCTATCATGGTTATCATCTCTGGCTCACAGTCGAGAGGTCCTCAGTTTGAATTTTACCTCACTCCTCTTATGTGGAGTTAATGTTTCCCCTTTGCTTGCATTCTATTTCTTTGAGTCCTCCTGCTCCTGCCCTCCTCCATATATATATTTATCTTCCATTCTGCTTATCCTCACTAGGATCGCATGCGCACAGGAGCCTATCCCAGCTGGCTTCGGTCGAAAGGCGGGGTACACCCTGAACTGGTTGCCAGCCAATCGCAAGGCACATATAAACAACCATTCATACTCACAACTATGGGAAATTTACTACAGTAATTTCCAGCCTATAAACCACGACTTTTTTCACATGCTTTCAACCCTGCGGCTTATGCGGTGATGCGGCTAATTTGTCTATTTTTTGTAACGGCTGCAAGGGAACACTCGAGCTGAAAAGGTAAATGTGAGACCGGTGGAATATATATGCCCAGTACATGACTTTTACCGGTGTGTTTTTTTTTTAACTGGCCCTGTTAGCGCTGTGCTAGCGTGTTGCTCCTGTGTTACTGCCACGTCTCAGTGATTATACCGCGCTAGGGTGTTGCTGCTCTGTTACTGCTGTGTCTCAGTGAATTTGGTATGTTTAATTTTAACCGGCCCTGTTAGTGCTGTGCTACTGTGTTGCTATTGTGTAGCTGCTGTCTGTTTTTTTTTTTTTTTTTTTACCAGCCCTGTTCATGCTACCGTGTTGTTGCTATGTTAAGATAGGCTAAGGTATTAAAACTTTCCAAACTCTTTCTGTGTCCCGTCTTTCTTTGAAAAAATCTCGTGTTTCAATGTGGGCACTTGCAGGTTTTATACAGGTGCAGCTTATGTATGTACCAAATGGTATTTCCTTTACAAATGTACTGGGTGAGGCTTATATTCAGGTGCGCTCTGTAGGCAAAAAATTACGGTAATCAATTAACCTTCCAGGCATGTTTTGGGGGTATGTGTGTCTATATGTATGCGTGTTTGTCTATATGTGTGTGAGTGTGTGTGTGTTAATTAAGGAGTCTAAAGTCTAAAGCAATGGTCACCAACCTTTGCGAAAGTGAGAGGTACTTCTTAGGTACTGATTAATATTTAGGTACCAGGGTTACATGCTCATGAAATTATTATTATTATTAGGTCTAGGTCAACTGGTCCTCAGAAATGTGGACAACTATTCCTTGCGCTAAATTTACCAACTCTTTTTTTTTTTTTTTTTTACAAATTAAAAACCTTTTTTTTAAACACAAATGTAAAAACTTTTTTTTTTTTTTTTACAGCGTTGAGATTTGAACTCTGAACCTTGGACATGTGAGGCAGACACTGTAAGCACTTATTCCCTGTGCTGCCTGCCTAAAACCTCAGTGACTGAAAGCTCCTTACACTTTTATGTCTGTGGCAGGCAGTGTAATTCATCTTGCGATTTGGAGTTTCTTTCTCAGCATGTACTGTTTAAGTAATTCATACACAGTTGTGAAATATTGCAGCGAGTAGTCCGGTCAGAGACGTCTATGTTGTGATAAATCCCATTCCTGGTTCTATGGATAACATTTTCTTTGAATCTCACATACCAAAAATGTCACCTCTTGTTTCTCAACAAATGACTCAAAATTCATAGACAACAAGAGGTAAGACTTGATACTCTTCATGTTTTAACTCTACCTACTCCCCTTGGAACGTAAGATATGCTGAACAAACACATCTATAGGTGTTCTTTTCCAGTTTTTGAAACATGTTTTGCTTAAAAGTGATTGTTTATATGTTCAATCAATAAATAAAAATCAATATAGATTAGTTTTATTCAGTGCTCAACTTGAAATTGTCCATTGATGTGAATATTAGTGTGAATAGTTTGTTTATATGGACCCCTCGATTGACAGACAACTGGCTCAGACTGAAACCCCTCTGTTGTCTGAAGTCAACTGTGACAGGCACCAGCTCACCCACAACCATATTGAGGATAATTGCTATAAAATATGGATGGATGGTTAACAATATTGGTGCTATTATGTGGTGTTATCAAAATGAAACACACACACACACTGACTTCAGAAAAAGCAAAAAAAAAAAAAACACGTGATAATTGATAACTGAAATTATTATCTAGAGTCCCACTGATCTAAAACATCACCACAAAATGATCATTTTACAATTTTTCAATTTGTGCAGCGTGGGTTTAGTTCCCATTCAGTGGCTGACTGTGTGAATTGTTGTGCATGTCTGTATGTGCCCTGCGGCTGACTGGCGACCACTTTTGTCAAATAAATTGTCAAATATTGCAGTGGCACGGTGGCCGACATGAAAGCAACATCAGCCTCACAACTTAAATCCGCCCTCGCCTGTCTGGAGTTTGCATGTTCTTCCTGTACCTGCGTGGGTTTTCTCTGGGTACTCGGGTTTTTTCGAAATTGGCAGAAACATGTATGGATTGTTAACTGAAAATTCAAAATTGGCCCTAGGTGTGAATGAGAGTGGGTATGGTAGTTTGTCTTTGTGTGCCCTGCGATTGGTTTGTAACCACCTCAGGGTCTACACTGCCTCTCATCCAGAGACATCTTGGAGGGGTTTTTGCATACACGCGACCTCAGTAAGAAGTGGTACACTCGCTTAAAGTGTTCCACCCCGCTTGGACCTGTTTCTTCACTTTTTTACCACACTCTCCATCGCTCTGTATTTTTGACCCTAAGTATTTGAAGTCATCCACCCTCGCTATCTCTTCTCCCTGGAGGTTCACTCCTCCTCCTCCGGCCCTCACATTCATGCACATATCTTCTGTTTTACTTCTTCATTCCTCCCCTTTCCAGTGCGGGCCTCCATCGTTCTAATTGTTCCTCCGCCTGCTCCCTGCTTTCACTGCAGATCACCATATTATCTGCAAACATCATAGTCCAAGGGGATTCCAGTCTAACCTCATCTGTCAGTCTATCCATTGCTACCGCAAACAGGAAGGGGCTCAGCGCGGATCCCTGATGCAGTCCCACCTCCACCTTAAATTCTTCTGACACAGCAACCACAAACCTCACTGCTGTTCTGCTGCCCTCATTCTTGTCCTGTACTATTCTAACATGTTTCTCCACCACACCAGACTTGTGCATGCAGTACCACAGTTCCTCTCTTGGTACTCTGTCATAGGTTTTCTCTAGGTCTCCAAAGACACAATGTAGCTCCTTCTGACCTTCTCTGTACTTTTCCACGAGCATCCTCAAGTCACAGAAAACAATCTGGCAATGTCCTTCTTTGTACTGCTTGTGTGTTGTGGGGGCTCCAGAAAGACAGCAGACCTTCCGAACCAAATCAACAGATTGAAAATCCTCACTGTAATCATAGGGGAAAAAGGAAGAAAGTGAGAGTTGTAGCAGAGACATCAGTTGATTTATTTTATTTTTTTATTTCCCTTCCTCAGAGTACATCAAAGCAAAGTTACTCTGAGAAGATAAGGTGCTGTACCAGTTTATTTATTTTTATCTCCCAATGTTGCCCAGATGTGCTCTGAAACCTGCCTACCATTGACATGGTCTTCAAGCTATCTCTCTCGCCTTCCTTTTCCTCAGCCCAAAATGAACACCATGCACATTCTCCTCCTCCGTTCCCCAGGACCACTCTGTAAGTATCAGCAGAAAATACTGCGCGATACAATGATTATGCAACCGCTTGTGGTGTGCTGAAAGGGGTGACAAAATGCAGTTTTTGGCAGTTGATTTACCGCCGGAAAACAAGTACATGAAAAGACCTAAACCTGCCGATGAGTTGTCATTACCGCCACGGTTAAAGACTAGAATGCGGGAAGATATGTGGTAATGGAGGCAAATTTAAATTGGAGTAAATTATGTGAATTCTCCTCTTACAACCAAGGGCTCATCAATATGAACGGATGTTCATTAGGCTCAGGCAACATTAATATATGGATGTTTTGGCTAAGACACACACCAGCGGGAAGCAAGCTCACTCACGCATGATTTCTCATCATGGCTGGACTCAATTCAAACATGTCAGCCACAACGGGATGATCCATATCGCACTAGCAGCTACAGCAGGAGTCATGAACCATATCTCAAATAGTTTTTCCACACTCCTTATAACCTTTGAACTATTTTTCTACTTGAGTATAAAAATGTAGAAGTGCATGAAACAGAGAATGAGCTAAGCACTGTGACATTCAGGAAGTAATTGACATTCCGTTTTGTTGATGAATAAGTAATGAGGCAAATACTATTAAAAGGTACAAGCACGCGTCAAACACCCATTTGAACATCATGACAGGTTCAGGTTTTATGCCTCGAGACTTCAGATCCATTTATTTTTTGTCTTCTATCTTGCTTGATCCTGACCAAAAAACACACAAACATTTGAATATGATGGATAAAATTAAATGAATGAGGAACAAAAAACAGTGCATAAAAAAATGTACTATCTACATCTCCCAGTAAAATGTGTGTAGTTACAGTCATGCACTTATTCACTTCCAGCCATTTTCAAACCATAGCTCCCTATATTGCGAGTCTTTGTAGTGTATTTTAAACAGAAAAAGAACTAAAGCTAATAAAAAAAAAAGAGTAGTCTTCTTTTCTCCCAAAAATAAGGTTGATGTATTGAGAGAGGCTTCTCTGGTTACATTATATCTGGCCTGTAAGTGAATGTGCTCCAGCTGGCATTTGGCTGTTTCATTGAAATCTTGTCATTTTGCCGGTGCTAATTTTCAGAGAGCGAAAATTAAATATTGACTTAGGCACGGTGGACCAGCTGTAAAGTTTTGGTCTGAGGGCCGGGGTTCAAATCCTGGTCCCACCTGTCTGGAGTTTGCATGTTCTCTCCATGCCTGCATCGGTTTTCTCCGGGCACTTCGGTTTACTCCCACATCCCAAAAACATGCAACATTAATTGGACACTCTAAACTGCCCCTAGGTGTGTTTGTGAGTGCGACTGTAGTCTGTCTACATGTGCCCTGCGATTGGCTGGAAACCAGTTCAGGGTGTACCCTGCCTCCTGCCCGATGACAGCTGGAATTGCCTCCAGCACTTCTGCGACCCTTGTGAGGATAAGCAGCTCAGAAAATGGATGGATGTTTGATTTCACATGATGGCTGGGCAATGACTTTACTGTACTTTAAAAAAAAATACAAATCCTGAGACCAATTTCACCTTTAAAGTAAACAGATTGTTTTTGTTTTAAGTTTAAGTGGTTTTACAATTTGTATTTACACCAGTGACAAACATCAATGCTGAAAAATGAAACGAGTCATGTTACCCTTCACCTTTAAAGTTACCAGATCTGGGAAATGTACGCACACTCAATACTTAAACAGAATGATATGTATCTAAAAATAAAACAACAACAAAAAACTCCGAACAACAAAGCAAAAAAATCATATGAAGATAAGTTGTATGGAAAATGGCTGGATGAATGGGTAGATAAGAATTATTGATTCAAGCCCTATACTTGAGTTTTTTCTTTCTTTCCGATAACTCTGGACAAGGGCATTTTGATAACGTGGCACAACAATAAAACGTCTCTGCACACAAAATTGTTTCCCTCTTTTACTAACTTGTCTCATGCTTGAACTGAGGAATAAAATGATGAGCTGAACTCTGATCTAATCATCAGGATTAAATTGACCATGTCCTGCACGGGGAAAACAACGAATGGGAATTTAAGTAATGATTGCAAATTGTTAAATATAAAACACTTTACCTGTACACTGTGTTTGTTTTTTTTTAGATTACACTGAGCATTTTAAAACATCAGGAAGTTGTAGTTTGGAGGCCGCCACAAACCTACCTATTAACCATGGGTCATTTTTGTAGTAGACAAAATCAAAAACACATCTTAAAGAAGGCCATAAATAGGTAATACTTTGGTTTGCCGAAGCTGTTGGATCAGTGTCATTCATGTTCCTTGGTTCAATGTCTGTCGATCCGAACTTACTACTAGATCACCTCGAAAAGTGTATCAGTATTACAACCTCAGCACCTAATCTTATCTTTCAGAGAGGATGCATCCATGTTATCTCAATATTAATAGAACCTCAAGGAGTTATGGGTATAAAAGATTTTGACCTGCGATTGGCTGGTGACTATTTCACGGGGTACTTCCCAGGTGAAGTTAACTGGGAAGTATGTGGATTCATTTTAGATTTTAACAAAACTATTCTTAACGTTACTGCTTATTAGTCTGGTACTTTAACGGTATTATTATCTGTACTTAAAAAAGAAAAAATACGCAAGGGTGTCCTAAGGTCCACTTCAGTATACATTATTTTTATTTGATACAGTCCGCATTCATATTTTACAAGAGAGCGATAATTTGTAATCAAAGCCATGCGTGTGATGACCATGGTTCCCATTGGGCAGAAATGATGAGGGTTGGACATAGCACAGACTCTGAAATGCATGGGGAATTTTTGTTCTGAAAATTTGTGTTCTTAACTAAAGCTACAAAAATAAAGGATGTAGTACCTTGACAACCGGTATTTGATATTCTGTGACAAGCATTCTGTCAAGCCATACTCTAAACCTTTGGTAAACACTGGTTCGTGAAACTGGAACAATGTTAATGTGAAATAACAAAAAACAATGACTATCAGAAAAAAAAATTTCCAACAAATAATTATTATAATGTTCAATGTTCTAAAAACAATGATTTAGTCCAAAGAAGACAGTGGTTTAGAACTCCTCAATGATGAGGCAGCGATAGCTTGTCTGGCTCTGCCTCATCATCCAGCAGGACTTAGATGGGAATAAAATGAAATGGTATATCTCTCCACTTGAATGTGATGCTCAACTGCTAAATGGTTTGTTAATGTTGCACTATGGAGCGATAAGCTACCTCCAGATTGCTCGGGTACAAGTATTGTAACTTACATTTAAATGAGTCGGTGGACTTGTGGCTATGTGCATTTGTCTAATCATCCTTTTGATACAATCACACTGACCCCTTCACTCTCTCCGCCTTGATTATCGAACAGTCTGCAGCAACAGCTCCGTTGCGGTGTGCTAAAACTGTCATGATCCTGGATTCCAGCCAGGGTTGGGCGTGGCCGTCTAATCGGAAGGGTCACACCTGCGCCTCATGACCTCCGATTAGACCCAGTACATATAGGACCCGGGGGACGACAGAGACTCTCCTAGATCGTTGCCTCTCATGCCTCGTTCCCGCACTACCGTACTCCTGACGTCTACCTCCCGTGTACCGACCAACGCCTGTCTCCTGACCTACCCCGTAAGCCTGCCGTTACTGATCTTGCTGCTTGTTTGGACTGACTCCCTGGTAACCGACATTGGAACGAATAAAGGCTTATTCCGCACTGCTTACCTCTCACCTGAGTCGTGCATTTGGGTCCACCCCCGAGTCTCGTCCGTGACAGAACGATCTAGCCAAGAACATGGACCCAGCCGACTCTGAAGCCATTCGCCGTGCGCTGCAAGTGCAGGGCAAACGCCTGGGTGAGCAAGAGGCTGCTCTCCAGGGAATGACTCACCAGATCCAGGAGCTCTGCACCCAGCTGCAACCGTGGCTAGCCTCCCAAGCTAGCGCGGCCGCTCCTGTGCCTCCCCGTGCCACCATCACTCCGCTCTCTCGACCAGAGCGGTTCTCAGGCGACTCCGGTAACGTCAAGCCCTTCCTGGCGCAGTGCGATCTCCACTTTAAGCTGCAAGCTTCCACTTTTCCCACGGACCGCTCCCGGATCGCCTTCGTCATTTCCCACATGACAGGGAGGGCGGAGGCATGGGCCACCGCCGAGTGGAGCCGTAACTCATGGTCGAGCTTCGTCTGCGCGCTCACCCAGGTGTTCCAGTATGCGGCTCCGGAATGCCAGGCGGCGTCGTCACTCATGACAATTCGCCAGGGGCGTCGCCGCGTGTCCGACTGGAATGAGGAAGCCCTCCATGACGCGTTTTACGAGGGACTGTCCCCACAGATCCGTGGTCACCTCGTGGTCATGGATCTTCCGCCTTCGCTCAACTCCCTCATCGCATTGGCCCTCAAGGTGGACCAGCGCCTCACCGTGCAGAGACAGATGGAGGGTCTGAGGGAGGAGGAGAGGGAGAGTCGCAGTCCGGTTGTTTCCGCTTCCCGGCCACCCGTGCTGTCAGCTTCACCGGAAGCCATGCAAGTGGAGGGGCTTGGCAGCTCAGCGGAGGAGCGCTTACGTCGGCGACGAGAGGGACGCTGTTTTTACTGCGGGCGTTTGGGACACTTGATCGCCCGTTGCCCGACTCGACCAGGGCATTCTGACATCAGGATCGCTACTCCGGTGAGTGTGCGGTACACCGCGACGGGGTCAGGGAGGTCCCTTCTTCACCTCACCTTGGGAACGGACTCCCGTTCATGCTCTGTGACGGCTTTCATAGATTCTGGGTCGGAAGCAAACCTGATAAATCCCCGCGTGGTCGAGGCGCTGGGGGCGGCAACCTTCCCCACGCAACGGTTTCGTCACGCCTATGCCGCCAACGGCAAGTTCCTTTGTCGGGTTACACATCGTACTCAGACGCTACGTATGAGCTTTCCAGACGCTCACTCGGAGTGAATTAGCTTTCATGTCTTCGACGCACGTAGTAGCGACATCATCTTGGGCAGTCCGTGGCTCAAACAACATAATCCGCACATAGATTGGACCACGGGTCAGATCAAGACTTGGGGTGAGGACTGTCTCAGTTATTGTTTCGCTGTCCGGAGAGACAGGGGTATTCAAGTCGCGCCGGTTCGGCTAACAGAACCTGGTACCGCCCTGGACCTGACCGCAGTGCCCTCCTGCTATCATGACCTACGGGAGGTCTTCTCTGAATCTAAGGCAAAGTCTCTACCGCCACATCGGTCATACGACTGCGCGATTGAACTCCTGCCAGGCACCTTTCCTACCAGAGGGAAACTGTTCTCTTTAACTGGACCAGAGCATCAAGCCATGAGGGACTACATCGAGGACTCGCTGGCAGCCGGACTCATTCGCCCCTCATCTTCACCAGCCGGTGCGGGTTTTTTTTTGTCAAGAAGAAGGACTCCACGCTGCGACCCTGCATCGACTACCGAGGACTGAACGACATCACAGTCAAGAACAGGTACTCTTTGCCGCTTATCTCTACAGCATTCGAACTCCTCCAGGGAGCCCAGATCTTCACCAAGCTCGACTTGCGCAGCGCTTACCATCTGGTGCGGATTCGGGAAGGGGATGAGTGGAAGACGGCGTTCAACACCCCCACAGGGCACTATGAGTATCTTGTGATGCCCTTTGGACTGACAAACGCTCCGGCCGTCTTTCAGAACTTCATTAACGACGTGCTCCGGGAGTTCCTGAACAGATCTGTCTTTGTTTACCTGGATGACATTCTCATCTTTTCAGCAGACCTAGCCTCTCACATTCAACAAGTCCGAGAGGTGCTCCGGCGTCTGCAGCAGCACCAATTATACGTGAATATGGATAAGTGTGAGTTCCATCAGGCATCCGTGTCCTTCCTGGGCTTCGTCCTGGCTGAGGGAGAGATACGGATGGATCCCGGGAAGGTCGACGCGGTGCTGCGGTGGCCTACCCCCACCAACAGGAGGGACGTGCAGAGGTTCTTGGGATTTGCCAATTTCTATAGGAAATTCATAAGGAACTTCAGTTCCGTGGCCGCTCCTCTGCATTCGCTCACTTCGCCAAATACCACCTTCGACTGGTCCGGGACCTGCCAGGAGGCCTTCGGCAGGCTCAAGGCAAGTTTCACTACTGCGCCCGTTCTCATTATTCCGGATCCCGATAACCAGTTTGTGGTGGAGGTGGATGCATCGAATTCAGGAATCGGAGCAGTCTTGTCGCAGAGGAGTCCCAGGGATGGAAGGATTCACCCGTGCGCGTTCCTGTCTAGAAAGTTGACCCCGGCAGAGAGGAACTACGACGTGGGAGATAAGGAACTGCTGGCGGTCAAGAGCGCGTTGGAGGAGGGGCGGCACTGGCTGGAGGGCTCGCAAGTACCGTTCGTTGTCTTCAAGTCCGCGAAGAGGTTAAACGCCCGTCATGCCAGGTGGGCTCTATTTTTCACCCGCTTCCACTTTAAGGTGTTTTACCGCCCAGGCTCCAAAAACGGCAAGCCGGATGCACTCTCGCGGATCCACGAGGGAGGGCGCACTGATTCAGACGCCGCTACTATCCTGCCAGCGGGGTGCTTCGTGTCCGGGTTCACCTGGTCGATCGAGTCGCGGGTGAAGGAGGCCCTGGAAGAGACACCGCCACCCGCGGATTGTCCGTCGGGCTGTCTTTTCGTCATTCCATCTCTGCGGGGAGACGTCATCAACTGGGCCCATACCAACAAGACGGTCTGCCACCCGGGTATGGCGAAGACACGGTCAGTGGTCGAACAAAGGTTCTGGTGGCCTAACCTCAGCAAGGATGTAAGGGAGTTCGTCAATGCCTGCCCGGTGTGTGCTGCCAATAAAACTTCCCGCCTACGGCCCGTTGGTGAGTTGCAACCCCTGTCCATCCCCTTTCGTCCGTGGTCACACATCGCGATGGACTTCGTTACCGGCCTGCCGCCTTCACAAGGGAACACAGTGGTGCTGTCCATAGTGGATCGTTTCTCCAAGATGGTACACTTCGTGCCGCTCCCGAAGATCCCGTCGGCCAAGCAGACAGCCAAGTTGGTATTAGACGAGGTCGTCCGTTACCACGGTCTACCCCAGGACATCGTTTCGGACAGGGGTCCGCAATTCAGCGCCCGTTTCTGGAAGGAGTTCTGCAACCTCATCGGCGCTACAGCAAGTCGGACATCGGGTCATCACCCAGAGTCTAATGGCCAGACTGAGAGGATTAACCAGGAATTAGAGACCGGTCTTCGATGTCTGGTATCCAGGGACCAGAGCACGTGGAGCCAGCACATTAAGTGGGTGGAGTATGCCCACAATTCCCTACCCTCCGCTTCAACAGGTATGGCTCCACTCCATGTCGTGCATGGGTATCCTCCGTCCCTGTTTCCTCCACTGGTCACAGAATCCACAGTTCCGTCGGCCCTGGCCGTGGTGCGACGCTGCAAACGGACCTGGGAAGCAGCTCGGAGGACACTGCTGCGCATGAGCAGCGCCTACAAGCAAACTTGCTCCCAGGTTCGTTGGCCCGTTCCCTGTTTCCAAGGTTATTAACCCGGTCGCCGTCTCGTTGAAACTGCCCAGGTCGATGAGGGTGCACCCTACGTTCCACGTCAGCAGACTTCGCCCGAATCGCACGTCGTCGCTGGCTCCTCCGCTCAAGTCCCCCCCGCCCCCCCGCATGGTCGACGGTGGGTTGGTGTACACCGTGCGCCGGTTGCTGTCTTCCCGCCGCAGAGGGAGGGGGGTCCAGTATCTGGTGGACTGGGAGGGATATGGCCCGGAGGAGCGCTCTTGGATCCCCTCCCGCTTCGTCGTGGACCGCTCCCTCATCAGGGACTTTCACGCGGCTCACCCTGATGCGCCTGGGCCGTCCAGAGCCGGCCGTTGAGGGGGGGGTACTGTCATGATCCTGGATTCCAGCCAGGGCTGGGCGTGGCCGTCTAATCGGAAGGGTCACACCTGCGCCTCATGACCTCCGATTAGACCCAGTACATATAGGACCCAGGGGACGACAGAGACTCTCCTAGATCGTTGCCTCTCATGCCTCGTTCCCGCACTACCGTACTCCTGACGTCTACCTCCCGTGTACCGACCAACGCCTGTCTCCCGACCTACCCCGTAAGCCTGCCGTTACTGATCTTGCTGCTTGTTTGGACTGACTCCCTGGTAACCGACATTGGAACGAATAAAGGCTTATTCCGCACTGCTTACCTCTCACCTGAGTCGTGCATTTGGGTCCACCCACGAGTCTCGTCCGTGACAAAAACCACAACACTGAGGTACTTGTTGCTCTGATCATGGTATGAAAAGTGTTGTGGTCCCGACAAATTATGGCGAAAGGTGTTTGAGAAAAGAAAATGTCATCCCTCCGTCTTATGCCTCTGTCTCCAAGCATGACCAATAAGACCAAGATTAACCAAACTTTCACGTTAACCATTTATTGCATGTAATTGATAAGTTTTGCCTGGAGGATAAGGCACTGAATGCTTGGATGCAACGTTACGATAGCTACAGAGCTAAACCAATAAGGGCTGCCCTTCACACATCCAAAATAATATTGACAGTATAACTAACCATTTTTATATAATACTATGAATCATAACTTAATGTGAGCTCACAGCACTCTACAGGATGGAGCCCGTCATACCTCTCGTGCATGGAGCTGGTATCAAGCTAGATGGTTCGCCTCCGATTATGAACATGATTCTTATAATGAATATCTTAATTTTATTGAATGCTAGAAATAAGATTGGAGAGGTAAAAGGTGGAAAATATTGTTCATATAGCCTAAATAACTCTGAGTAATTTCTCCTGAAAGGGGGATCCCCACATCTGTGGTCCCTTCTTGTGGTTTCTTATTTTCTGGACAAATGGGCTTTTGAGTTTTTTCTTGCCTGATTTGTGGGGTTTAAGTCACAGCATGTCATCAGTCTTTGTCAACTCTGGCCCTTCGAAGCCCTTTGAGACTTGTGATCACAGTAGGAGCGATAAAAATATACTTGGCAACAACAACAAAAATGACACGCAAGAGAGCACCCATTGGGACTACACTTAAATACCAACAAAGGCTGATTGCAAACACAAACAGGCGTAGCTCGCAGGTTCCGGCTGCCAATTAACCAAGCAAGATTTCGGGCAGAGACTAAAATGACATTACAAGTGGGCAGGAATGTAGAATGTGACAGAGGCTTTATGAGATATTTGAATTAAACTGGCACTCAAGTTTTTTTGGTCAGCATGTAATAATATGTTTCGGCGAAAGGAAAAGTGCAGTGAGGTATTGTGAAGTTCCCGCTTCAGTTGAGTGGCAGAAAGTTTCCCCTCCCATGAATACTAAGGACAACCTTTTTCCATTATTCATAAGCCAGATGTGGGCCTATATTTACACTTATATTGCAGAGCCAGCAAGTGGATGGGAATTTCTTCTTTAATATCGGACTCATCCTCTCCAGAAGAAGGTGTGTCCAGAGCTGCTCCGGGGCCAAAAGTGAGCACCGATGGGTGTCAGGCAGGCCATATATCATAAACAAAGCCTTCTAGTATCATATTTACTATTTAAATTATTAAACATCATTTTATGATGGCTTTAAACTCAATGAGATTGCAATTATAGTTTAATTATAAAACCCAGTATAGTTCCCAAGGATGTGGACTTGATGTGTTTCCTCATATGGCATCAACTGCACCTCTGTGCCACACTTTGAGATGTGTGTGGAATAATGAAGAGCACAATTTGCCTGGGTGGAAGCCTCAATCGGGTATACAACTGCAGTGATCAACCGTCATTACATGGCCACCCGCTAGCAGCTCGGGCAAATGAATAACGCATGAATCCCTGTTGATGAAACATTGGAGAGTAGTTACCAGCACCCAGCTGTCTCATCGAAACTGTTTTCATTGCAAGGCTAGCTGATCTGTACCATCTACAACCAAACCAGGTGGCGTGGAAGTCTCATGACACCTTGAGGGGACGGCGAACAGGTTTCAAAATGACCTGGTTGAGCAACCCCTGGCAGATTGTTTCTCTGTCTCCATTTCCCTAAAAGTCCCTCACAAGGACAGAGGCTGGTGTCTCTTACAAAAGCCGAGACGGCTTGATCATCGATCATATGAATGAATTGGAGATGCGCTCAGCAGCCCGCTGCAGGAGATACTGTTGCAGACCTCTACTTGATGGCTAAATAGATCTAAGGCCTCATACTGCAGCTTGAGTTCTATTATCTTCAGCACAGGTCAACTAGCGGGTGACTCAGGTTATACTTCCTAATTCTGGCCAGCCTCTCACTGGGATTCATGTTCGAGAGCAGTGACACGATAGAGTTACCGAACAAGACCCATATCTTATTTAATGTATGTGGTCAGACTCCAAAGCACTTCTACCATAGCTGAAAGTAGCCCTTTGTTTTTCATTTTGCACTTGGGACTGTTTAAGATGACGCCCTGTGACACTCTAAACACATTTTGATATGAATTATACGCTTGTAAATTGTAGCAGGGTGTCTGAACATATTGCAAGCATTTTTACAGTACTTCTTGGATTTAAGTCACACAAACGGAAATTGTCACATGGTAACAAGTCCACATGGGAATTTATACCTCATAAACAATGTCTACATTTATAGTTGCCCTTGCTTTACAGTTTTTTTTTTAAAGGGGTAATATTGTATACAAGAGATGTAAGCAGTCTGTCATACTTTTCTGTTCTTGTGTAATTCCTTGATGCCTTTAATGCTTCGCAGTAGTGAACATGTCACACCAGTAGTGAGATTGGCAGAGTGAGCAGCTTTCCACTGAAACGGCAACTTAGGTGCCATCAATGTCGCGGCCGCGGCTTGAGAAGGGGAGGAAGGCAAAGGAAAGCGCCAAGGACCCAAGTGCAAGCACATAAAGCAGCAATCCAGGAATTTCAAAAAAGATTTAATTTGAAAAACCATAACTAAATAGTTGAACAACCAAATAATCAGTTGAGCTTTTTTTGTCATCTCTTATCTTGGTTTGAAGACTAAAACATTAAAAGCTGTCAGTGCGAAACAAAGCAACCAATCGTTTACCTGTCTACCTGTCTCAATGTTGGTATCTATGTATTTTATTTTTTTCACTCACCCAACTGACTGAAAGTTGACTTCAGTGAAGCTCTATGTGGTGTGGGCTGTGGCTCAGAACATGTTAGATGCTACACATTGTGATTTCCTCCTTTGCGCAATATACACCTATTCCAAGTGTCATACTGAGGCGACTAGTCATTAATTCAGTCCTTGTGCGCATTTTTTTTTTTCATTGGTTTTTGCCTCGTCTTCGTTGGCTTTGTGGCATTCTTCTGAGACGGTGGACTATGCATTGAAACTGGGAACCAGCATTTTTTTTTTAATTCGAATGATTTCGGAAGAACTGGAACGTTAGTCCCGGTTCTAATCGATTCTTGATTCTAGATGCCCAGCCCTAATCCCTAGTAGATGCTGTGCCTCAATTCACCACCGACAACGTGGTCTAAATAAGCAACGCAAACATCTAAAATAGATGCTTACTTTTTGATGAGACAACCACGTGATACCATTATAACCATGCAGAAAGCATAAACACCGATAAGGCACCAGTAAAGCCAAAGTATTTTTTTCTATTTAAAAAAGATATTGAAATAAGGATTTAAAGGAAAATAAACGAATAAGTCATCAACAAACAGATGGGCAGTGAAAGCATCCTGATCTATGCAGGAGATCATGGTTGAATATGATAAAATCATTTGAGGCCAGCGACTTTTTTTCAGGGAAAGTGCTCTACTTTTAATCCTCCCGTGTGTCAACAAGCTTGCATGGAAATGATGGCATAGGTGAATCCAAGGTGGTGAGACATCAGAGAAAAATGGGTCGTGGATGCTCAAAGAGGAAGACAAAGAAGCAGAGAAAGATTCTGAGAAGTGGAAAAGGCGGAGCAGTGCATCATTTGCATTGCTCAGGCTCAAGTATTGTAGATGTTTTTGTTGCTCCAGTGTTGTTAAGTCTCAGGAGAGTGGCGGAGGTGATGATGTCACAGTGAATGGCTGGCATGTAGGGCAGCAGCTGCCTCATTTTGGAGCTGTTCCACATTCCCGCGCATCATTGTGAAGGAGATGTTGCCTGAGCAGAAACCTATCTGACAGCTGAGAGTGAAATGAGGTGAGAAATCAAAGTCACATTCTATTTGGGAGCATCTCCATGGTGCCACTCAAGAGAATGGGGTAACCATTCGCCTGCACTGTCTTCTTTTGTTGTTTTTCGTGTTTTTTTTGTGTTGCAAAGAAGAGCTTTCTTAAATAAAATGCTGTCATAAAAGGTGAACGAGCACAAACATAGACACACTTGGATTGGCATCGAGATACATTTTCCAAGTTGTGGTTATTCCTTTTCATTGTTACATATCCGTGAAAACAATGAAACTCTGATAGAGGAGTATTAATTCATAGTCACAACAAGAATGATGATATTGCTGAAAATTTCATCTTAGATGAATTGTTTGAAGCTTGTTTACATTTAGCATGACCTTGCACATGAAAAGCTGATACAAAAGGTTCTCCTCGTCTCTGTCAAGTGTAAAGTAACCGATTAGTGGCCAGAGAAAGCATCGGGATGGATGGGCTCTTTCACCGTCTGTCTATTAGTTTTCATTAACCGGCCCACAGAAACCTGGAGATTTATAGGGCACATTTGCTTTAAATTCAACACCGCTGGGTGTCATCTGATTGCTGCACAGGGAAGACAATGATCAGCTTTCATCCGTCTCAACACGCCGGCTCCATTTCCATAAATTCTTCCTGTCGGTGGGAGAACAGGAGACTGTCATAGCGCACAATGTCACAGTGAAGTCATCCACCCCAGCTGGACTTCTTGTTGCAGCAATGCCTGTCTTGGGCTAAATAGCACTAAGCCAGGATTTCTGCTGACAGACGCACACCTCACGTGTCTCATGTGCAAAGACATCTTTATCAGGACCATGAACTGCGAATAGAAATGCATGACATGTTTTTTTCCCAGGGTAAAATAATGCATCTTACCAAATACACAGCACCGGTGGGTGCTATTAAAAGCTCAACGGTGTTACATAATGGAAAATTAACCGTTTTCATGGTCAAATGGTAGCCATCGTAACGTGATACGCGTAGGTTTATATCCTGACCCACCTCTGTGGAGTTTGCATGTTCTCCCTGTCCCTGTGTGGGTTTTCTCCGGGCACCCCGGTTTCCTCTCACATCCTAAAAACATGGATTAATTGGAGACTCTAAATTGCCCCTCGTTGTGGTTGTGAGTGCGACAGTGTTCTTTCTCCATGTGCCCTCCGATTGACTGGGAACCAGTTTTGTGTGTACCAATCCTGGTCCATTTAACATTGTTGATACACGTACTTTGACTTTGAGTAAGTTGGTTCCTGGTTATTGTTCCAATCCTTTCTGGAAGGAGATTATGATTCTTACCATCCTGTACAACAGTGTCATGTATCGCCTCCATTTATATGAACTGATATAAGTAGCTTCTTTTTCACCTGAGTTCAGTGTGTGTCCATGAATCCACTGGGAAATATATGTCCATCTGAGGGTGTGAATTGTTGTGAAAGGGCAACAAGGCCAAACGCATTTTAAAACTAATTGTCATCCTTTCAAGTCAACTTACAGCATAGAAATAATAATCATGACTGGTATGCATTTCAATCAATGGTAGATAAATCCCCTGTTTAGCCAATCAATAATACTGCAATCCATCAGTTGTATTCCTCTCTTCATGTCAGAACACGCTGACCATTTCAAACTATATTCTGTATTCAGCACACTCACCCTGCGAAAATGTTTTGCTTAGATATTCCAGCCCTTCCATTTGGTTGGCAGCCATGTTAACTCAGACCTCACACATGTTTTATTCATATTTCCCCAACCCAGACAGCCACAATCAACCGCAGTAAGCCCAATGTAGGTAATGCCTGTGATGTCTTCATGTCGCTCACACTTCCAAGTATTTTGTTTTCTAACTCTCTGTTTTGTTGAGCTCTTTCTGGTTCTACAACATTAGTTTGGATAACATCAGAGAGGTTTATCAGCACATGGTCGAGAGCCTGACGCATTTGCAAAAGATCCGGGCAACACCCATCTTGCCGCTGTTCTGTCAGTGAGTCATTCCTTGCATTCGAAGGCTGAGCAAGCTACTCTTCTGATTGTTACTCCTGGAGCGCTGAACCGCCTGCTGTTAGCTGGCCTTGAGGGACAGCCTACTTTGTTCGCCCGAGCAAGTAAAGAGAGCAAGGGAGGGAAAAATCAATTCCTCATTAAACAAATTTGTAAATGCTGCATCCAAAGGTGTTCAACATTTGCTTTGCTGCAGCTGTCAGTTCGATGTGACCTTGAGGACAAGACATGCCAGAGACTGGGTCTCAATACGGCTGTTGTGGGGAAAAGGTTTTTTTTTTTTTTTTTTACCTGTTGATTGATGACTGCACCTTCTGTCCCTTCATTTTCTAACATGGAGAAAGCAAAGCTCAGCATACACATATCTGAAAATAAATTGAGAAGAGACCTTGCATCCAGACCTGCACGGAGCTCACTGAATATTTGTTTGAAATGATGGAAAATGCAGAGAGCAAAACAGAAAGTCAAACAAAAAAAACAACAAAATGGAAGAAAAACAGGTGAAAGTCCAGTCACAGGCCAGAGGAGGGAATGTCATACTCTGTGTCCTGTCTTAGCAAACGAGTGGAATCACCCATCCTTATATGCTCGTACATCTTTTCGTTCACGGATGACCAGCTTCCTGCTTTGGAATTGACACCTACAATTTGTACTCATTCCGCATCCCTACACAGGCCACCCAAGGGCTCCTTGGCGAGGGGTTCTTTCATGACGACTTAACAGAGTAAGTTCACGTGGGCCGTCTAATGCACCCCCCTCCCACTGACGGAGATAATTTCTCGGAGGCATCTGTGTAAACACAAAGATGTCAGAAGCTTTGCTGCACGGATTAGTCTATCCGTGCATCGAAGGCAGGAGATTTAGCTTATTATAGAGTTGATTTAATTTACTCAGTAAAGGTGAGAGGATTTTTTTTTGTCTGTTTTAATAACAAGAAACTAGCTTGGATACAAAACAATACAAATGCTTTTGCAAATTGACATTAACTACCCCCATATGGGGAGCGCAATGTAAAACATCCTTGTCAAGTCAAGTCAAGTGGTCATGCCACTGCCATTGACACATGTAGTATACCACAGGTGTCAAACTCAAGGCCCGAAGGGCAGATCCGGCCCGCCCTGTGATTTTATGTGGCCCGCAAAGGTAAATTATAAGTCAACGGCCATGATTTTTCTGAAAATCTGTACAAAGCTTTCAAATTGTCATGTATCATAAATGATAAGGTTGTGATATTATAAGCATTTTTGTTTTACCAAACGTGAACAATGGTTGAAGAACCCATTATACTTGATTTCAGATTCCCAAACTACTTCATATGTTTTCTGTGTAAATATGGGTATTAGTATAATTTCATAATCAAAATGGCTCTCTGAGGGAAACGGTAACTATAATGTGGCCCGCGACTAAAATGTGTGACACCCCTGTACTATACTGCATGTATAACAGGGGTGAATACTGGGTAACACCACATTATCACACTCAGTGAGAGACTAGCTGAAAACTTGAAATACAACTTCAGAAAAGATAAAATAAGTCAAACCTATTTTAAATTATTTAGAGAAGGTACTGCTGGGATCTTAAGTCAGTTCATGTGTGAAGACTTTTATTTTGAAGAATTACAAGATGGGAAAATACATTTGAAAGGTTTATGAGAGGGGACACGGTGGAATAGCTGCAGCACATTGGTCTCACAGTTCTGAGGACCGGGATTCAAATCCCAGACCCACCTCTGTGGTGTTTGTATGATCTCTCTGTGCCTATGTGGATTTTCTCCTGGCATGCCAGTTTCCTCCCACATTCCAAAAAACATGCATTAATTGGAGACTCTAAATTGCTCCTAGGTGTGGTTGCGAGTGCAACTGTTGTCTGTCTCCTTGTGCCCTGCGAATGGCAGGCATCAATTTCAGGGTGTACCCTCCATCCTGCCTAATGATAGCTGGGATTAGTTCTAGCACTACGTGACTCTCGTGAGGATAAGTGGCTCAGAAAATAGATGGTTCATGTGACTGTTTTTCATGTTATCATTAATTATAACGATCTAGAAATTAAAATAATTTTAGCAAGCAGTTAGCCAATAATAGTTCAATCATAATTGTCATACAACAGTATATTATGAAAACAAAATACACACTCTAGTGTTATTGTCAATAATTACTCATTGTAAAACATTACCTGTACACTACATGATCCAAGGTTGTGTCTTCACACAGGTTTTATTAGACAGCGGTAAACATTTTTGATATTACAGTGAGCGATTGCTGTATGGATATTTTTTCTTTCACACAAAGTACTTCACAAATCTCAACCCTCTCTAGTATTACTCAAACAATAATTTACTCCTCACTGAAAATATTTCATGTAGTTGGCCAATGAATGGTTTCTCTACTTCTCTTAACTTGGGTTCAGTGTCATCTGTCTTCCTTGTGTGTTGTATGCCGGACACTTTTACGATGCTCCAATAAATACAGTAGTGCCAGCTTTTATTTCGTTAAATAACTACAAACTTAAATGCAATGTAGTGTAATGCAACAATTTCACAAGGAGGTGGATATGTCCATATCTCCTAATTAGCATCCTCACAACCAGGCTATTTGTCTTTTCCCACAGAGTCAGTCATTTTTACAATCCCTGTGATGCAGGGGCGGAAGTAGGCAGAGATGAAGAAATTGTCCACAAAATACAGTGACCCAG
Organism: Syngnathoides biaculeatus; assembly: GCF_019802595.1. Lineage (NCBI taxonomy): Eukaryota > Metazoa > Chordata > Actinopteri > Syngnathiformes > Syngnathidae > Syngnathoides > Syngnathoides biaculeatus. The sequence goes on along the minus strand of NC_084650.1, from coordinate 23,638,253 downwards.
TCAACAGATTAATATAGCGTGATATGAAAGGCATGAAGGTGGATCAGTAAGACATGACGAGATGAATTGCTGGCCCTGTTAGCTGTGAGTTCAGGAAGGGTTACAGTATGTTATCTGAGGGATATTTGTGTTTTTTATACAAAGCATTGTTTCAGGTTAAATGTTATATCTAATTATATGTTGCCTCACTGCACACTGTGAGTCATGTACAGTTCAGCGAACAACAAACTGACAGAAGGAAAGTGGTACATTCTTCCTCTCGCTTTCAGATATACACATTGCAGTACTTTTCGGTCTGTTGTCTGGGAGACCATTGCTTGTTTGTACGTGTTGTCAAGGAAACAAAAAAAAAAAAACTGGGGGGTGGGGCAGGGGGGCTTTTTGTTGAAATTCTTCAGATATCCATCTGCTGTGTTGGAAAAAGCAAAAAGGTAATATTGGAGATGAGCTGGAGGTGTGTTTCCAATAAAATTAGTCTTCTAAAAGGGAAAAGGCTTTATCGATTTTGCTGCTACTATTGATGTGGACGAATGTAGCGTGGTTGTTGAAAATACATAAACCAAATGGCTAGTATTTGTACCATTCATTTCTGCTAAGTGGAAAATTGTGTAGGTGTGTGTGGGGGGTGACAGGGCAACTGGGGCATTAGTAATTTTACCCTACAGTATGTAATTAGCTTCATACTGGAACTTGTCTATAATTATGAATTACAGGTTGTTCAATCGCTTATAATCATGATTGCCAGGAAGAAGGTTAACCCAATTTAGTCCCTCAGCCCAATTTGCTCCAAAATCTCCCCTAAAAAAGTAACAATAACACAGCTAATTAAAGATGCTGGAGGTTCACGTTGTTGCTTTTGAAAATATATTTTCCTTGATAAAACGTTGCACCAGACTCCTGTTGTGGCCGAAATATCCACCCACAGTATGTCGCTATCGGAAATGGAATGTCCCTCACATGAAAGAGTCTTGAAAAACTTGAAAAAAATACACTTCTTATTTTCGTTGGCATGCCAACGTTTTGGAGCCTGAAAACGCACATGAAAATACGGCATTAAAGCGATGCTTTTAAAAACCACAAAATTGTATAAAAAAAATCATTTTAATATAAATGCTGAAATCTGATAAAAGACGTGCAGTGCACATTATCGATCCCCACAGTTGGCCTGATATGCATATTAAATTAAAGGGTTTTGACAATCTTTGTAACTAGTGTAGGCATTTGCGAGTTTGGACCCTATGCGTGTTCACGAATCGAGGAAGATATGACCAATGATGAGAAAACAGTTAACAGCAAATGGATTTATGACAAAGGAGTGTGCAGTACAGACGTCCAGGTCTTATCTAGGTATCTGCCGCACACGAGATGTGTGTCTTCTGGCAGGATAGCCAAAGAAGAAGACAAAAGCTGCCCAGTAACACACGGTTTTTATATGTATGGGTCCATGGTGGCGGCGATACATGTTAGAATAGTACAGAACATGTATGAGGGCAGCAGAACAGTGGTGAGGTGTGCCGTAGGCGTAACAGAAGAATTTAAGAAGAAGGTGGGACTGGATCAGGAATCAGCTGTGAGCCCCTTTCTGTTCGCTGTGGTAATTGATAGGCTGACAGATGAAGTTAGACTGTAATCCCCTTGGACCATCATGTTCGCAGATGATATTGTGATATGCAGTGAAAACAGGGAGCAGGTGGAGGAACAATTAGAAAGATGGAGGCATGCACTGGAAAGGAGAGAAATGAAGATTAGCCGAAGTAAAACAGAATATATGTGCATGAATGAGAAGGGTGGAGTGGGAAGAGTGAGGCTACAGGAAGAAGAGATAGCGAGGGTGTACAACTTCAAATATTTGGAGTCAACAATCCAGAGCAATGGTGAGTGTGGTAAGGAAGTGAGGAAACAGGTCCGAGCAAGTTGGAAGACTTGGTGGAAGGTGTCTGGTGTGTTACTGTATGTGACAGAAGAGTCTCTGCTAGGATGAAGGGCAAGATTTATAAAACAGTGGAGAGGCCGGCCATGATTTACAGATTTAAGACGCCGGCACTGAAGAGACAACAGGAAGCAGAACTGGAATTGGCAGAAATGAAGATGTTGAGGTTCTCGCTCGGAGTAAGTAGGTTGGATAGGATTAGGAATGAGCTCATTAGAGGGACAGCCCAAATTGGATGTTTTGGAGATAAGGATTGAGAAAGTAGACTTTGATGGTTTGGGCAGGGTCCAGAGGCGAGAGAGTGAATATATTGGTAAAAGGGTGCTGAGGATGGAGCTGCCAGGCAAACGAGCGAGTGGAAGACCAAAGAAAAGGTTGATGGATCTTGTGAGGGAGGACACGAGGACACTGGGTGTAGAAGAAGAAGATGCACGAGATAGGCTTAGATGGAAAAAGATGACTCGCTGTGGCGACCCCTGACGGGACAAGCTGATGGGAAAAGAAGAAGAAAGGAAGAAGAACTGATGGACTATGGACTCCATCTGAATCCTGGTAGGATGAGGACAGTTGGTGTTGGAGAAGAAGATGCAGGGGATAGGCTTAGATGGAAAAAGATGACACACTGTGGCTACCCCTCACGGGACAAGCCAAAAGGAAAAGAAGAAGAAGAACATCACAAAAGAGCAATTGTGCATTAAGCAATATACAGTAGGACATAAAAGGTTGAACTCAGTCTGGTCTTTAAACCTGGTTTATCTTCTACGTTGTTTTAGTTTTCAAAGTTTTTTTTTTTCCCTCATAGGAAAAGTGCATGAATTACAGGCAATTGTTCAAATGACATTTTATTATCACTTTGTGATATTTATGCACAAAAAGTTAACTGTGACTGTCTAATAAAAAAAATATTCAAACTGAAAAAAAGTAAATCTATTCATCCTTCGAAGATCCCAGATACCCCAGTGGAGAAGGAACACAAAGGTCTTTGCAGAGTGGTTCTCTGTGATACCTGTTAGTGTTTGATAGCTAGTGAAATTAATGAGTCTTGCATGTCACTTTGTCAGCAGACATCTTTTCTTTATTGTGATTGGCAATTGATGCTGTACTGAAAATTTTTGCAAATGTTGTTTGTTGGTTCGTTTGGTTGTTCATTTTCATGCTAGTCATTAGCCATGATGCTTTTGGAAACATGCATTTCAGTAACCAGTTAATATTTATTTATTGTACACGGTATTTTTATAATGTTGGGTTGGGTGGGGCAAAATTTGGAGGGGTTTCTGTTCTAGGTGACATAGATGGCAGCATGGGGGGCAGCTACCTGTAAGTATTATTGTAATAGTCTACATGTGTTCCTTCACATTTGTGTTCAAATATCTGTTGTGTAAATGTTTATAACAACTTGACACCAATGTTATTTATTAGCCTGTATATGGTATATCCCATTATGTGTTAATAATAATCTACTGGACTTTAGGGCAAGGTCTTGTGGTTGTTATAAATAGACAAAATTTATTTTTACTTTTTTTGTGTTTTATTTGACTGTTAACGTCAAGTGAGAGTGTCAATAAACCGCTTGAAGTCTCTTTTTGAAGATTTGCTCACTATACGCCAAATGGATGCCTGTTGAGCTGAGGTCAGTGCACAGTAGAGCGACCACCTGTGTCTCAAATTTTTGCTTTCAAGTCCAAGGAAAGAAATCATCTGAACAGCAGCTCGTATCTCAAAACACTCATAGGTCAGATCACTTCTATGTCACGAAACCACTGTAATGAGAAGTCAAAGATTTTGTCACATAAAGTTCCAGTAAAACTGACTTTTGGAGTTAATCTTAGAGATGCTCATTGAGCTGAGGTCCCTCACAATTTGGATCTCTTTTGTCTCCTCTGCCTCTTAGAGGTTTCACTGAATTGGATGAAAAACATTTTAGCTACATGAGATTGATGGAATTAAAGGAAGTACTTGTTTGGTAGATTTCGCACCAAAAATGTGAAACATCCTTTCTGTTATCTCTGCTGTATTTTCTCTATGGTATGTACACTCTTAGTAGTATATAACAATAAGGACAATGCAGAGCTTTTCGTCACGTTAAAACACGTCCGGTGAAACAGTGGAGGATTGGTTAAGGCACCTGCCTCACAGCTCTGAGGACTGGGGTTCAAATTCCAGCCCTGCCTGTGTGGACTTTCCATGTTCTCTGTGTGCCTGTGTGGGTTTTCTCTGGGCACTCTGGTTTCCTCCCACATCCCAAAAACAGGTTAACTGAAGTTTCTAAATTGTCCGTAGGTAGAATTGTGAGTGTGAATGGTTGTTTATATGCGCCCTGTGGTTGACTGGCGACCAGTTCAGGGTGTACTCCGCCTCTTGCCCGAAGACAACTGGGATAGGCTCCAGAACTCCTGTGATCCTTGTGACATTTTTCCAAGATGGCACCTATTTGCGTGGGTCCCGCCCCACAGCATTGTTTACGTTTTTGTGTTTTTCATTCATCTCTGGGTTTAAGTACACGGGATGACTTGCTAACCATCAAAGAGCGTTCCCGAGACTTTTCAACAACTCTTGCGAATTCGCTGAATCTTTTCCCCGAGTTACTCACCGGTGCAGCGATGAAGCCGTAATCTAAGTGAAACTGCACAGGAAAGGACTCAGATTGGCACTCCCATCGATTTACCTCGTGAATCTACGTTACTTTCTCAACAAAATAGACTAGTTCATCTCCTGATAAGGACCGGCAAAGACTGGACGTTCCACTGTCGTCTGCTTCACTGAGACTTGAGCACAAATGACTTGCCGTCACAGAGAATGAATACAAACACTTCACCAAAATCGCAACACTGGCAATATTAAGTTAGCAAGAGCAATGTAAACAAGATGACGTTAGCCACAACTCCTACACTGGTAGCATGACCTATTTGTGACGGAGACTTGTGACTGTACAATTAGTTGAATATCAGAAAGAGCTGATAAGACTACCTGTCAAGCATAAATGTTGCTAATTTTGCATTTCTTCTGAATATTCTCACCTGCAAAGGCTTTGGTTTGCTAGTCTCATTGCCCATTGTTTGGAAATGAGAGATGGGCATTTTAAAATTTCTGAATGTGGGTCTTCTGTCAACCATATTTATGAAAGAGCGCCGAAGCTAAAGGTAACAAGACAGCATCTCATCAACTGTGCCCTCTGTTTCAGATTTGTTGTTCTTCCTGGGGCGAGATGGTTTCTTAAAAATCAAATTACAGGTGCAATATGAGACCAGAAAGGGCTGATTTGTTTCACTGACCATTTTACTAATGTCATACTGATAGTTTTAAGAAATATGACCAATAATGTTTTGACATTGCAAGCTGGCCTTTCATGAAAATGTGATATAACAGTTTGATAAAGTAGTAGTAGTCTGTGAAAATGGAGGTCAGCAGTGACTGGACTGATTTTTTGGTGTTTTCAGTCATTTTTGAAAGTCATTGTGAATGAGGCTCACTATTGTTAATATGTGATACAAACCAAAACAATGCAGTTCTGATTTTATTGTATACTAGTCAAAAATTAATCAGTAATGCAGCCCTATGGGGGCACAAACCAGTGCAATCTGTAGGCCGGTCCCAAGCCCGGATAAATGCAGAGGGTTGCGTCAGGAAGGGCATCCGGCGTAAAAACTGTGCCAAACAAATATGAGCGTTCATCTAAAGAATCCCATACCGGATCGGTCGTGGCCCGGGTTAACAACGCCCGCCCCCGGCACTGCTAACCTGCAGGGCGTCGGTGGAAATTCAGCTACTGTGGGTCGAAGACAAAGAAGAGGAGGAAACCGGACCCAGCGTCAGAAGAAAAAGAGGAATGCACAGAGCCTACAACTGAGTGTAGGGACTTTGAATGTTGGGACTATGACAGGAAAAGCACAGGAGTTGGTTGACATGATGATTAGGAGAAAGGTTGATATTCTGTGCATCCAAGAGAGCAGGTGGAAAGGTAGTAAGGCTAGAAGTTTGGGAGCAGGGTTTAAATTATTCTACCACGGAGTAGATGGGAAGAGAAATGGAGTAGGGGTTATTTTAAAGGAAGAGCTGGCTAAGAATGTCTTGGAGGTGAAAAGAGTATCAGATCGAGTGATGAGACTAAAATTTGAAATTGAGGGTGTTATGTATAATGTGGTTAGCGGCTATGCACCACAGGTAGGATGTGACCTAGAGTTGAAAGAGAAATTCTGGAAGGAACTAGATGAAGTAGTTCTGAGCATCCCAGACAGCGAGAGAGTTGTGATTGGTGCAGATTGTAATGGACATATTGGTAAAGGAAACAGGGGCGATGAAGAAGTGATGGGTAAGTACGGCATCCAGGAAAGGAACTTTGAAGGGCAGATGGTGGTGGACTTTGCAAAAAGGATGGAGATGGCTGTAGTGAACACTTATTTCCAGAAGAGGGAGGAACACATAGTAACCTACAAGAGCGGAGGTAGAACCACGCAGGTAGATTATATTTTGTGCAGACGATGTAATCTGAAGGAGGTTACTGACTGTAAAGTAGTGGTAGGGGAGAGTGTAGCTCGACAGCATAGGATGGTAGTGTGTAGGATGACTCTGGTGGTGGGTAGGAAGATTAAGAAGACAAAGGTAGAGCAGAGAACCATGTGGTGGAAGCTGAGAAAGGAAGAATGTTGTGCGGCCTTCCGGAAAGAGGTGAGACAGGCTCTCGATGGACAACCGAAGCTCCCAGAAGACTGGACGACGACAGCCAAGGTGATCAGAGAGACAGGCAGGAGAGTACTTGGTGTGTTCATCTGGTAGGAAAGGGGAGAAGGAGACTTGGTGGTGGAACCCCAAAATACAGGGAGTAATACAAGGAAAGAGATTAGCGAAGAAGAAGTGGGATACTGAGAGGACTGAGGAGAGGCGAAAGGAGTACATCGAGATGCGACGTAGGGCAAAGGTAGAGGTGGCAAAGGCTAAACAAGAGGCATATGAAGACATGTACACCAGGTTGGACACGAAAGAAGGAGAAAAGGATCTCTACAGGTTGGCCAGCCAGACAGAGGGATAGAGATGGGAAGGATGTGCAGCAGGTCGGGGTGATTAAGGATAGAGATGGAAATGTGTTGACTGGTGCCGGTAGTGTACTAAATAGATGGAAAGAATACTTTGAGAAGTTGTTGAATGAAGAAAATGAGAGAGAAGGAAGAGTTGAAGAGGCAAGAGTGAAGGACCAGGAAGTGGAAATGATTACTAAGGGGGAAGTCAGAAAGGCATTACAAAGGATGAAAAATGGGAAGGCAGTGGTCCTGATGACATACCGGTAGAGGTATGGAGGCCCCATAGCTCAGTGGTTAGAGCACTGGTTTGGTAAGCCAGGGGTTGTGGGTTCATATCCCACTGGGGCTCCCTGAGAAGGGTTGCGTCGGAAGGGCATACGGCGTAAAAAAAAATTGTGCCAAACGTATATATGCGTTCATCTGAGATGACACGCTGTGGCGACCCCGAAAGGGACAAGCCGAAAGAAACACACACATACCGGTAGAGGTATGGAAGCAATTTGGAGAGATGGCTGTGGAGTTTTTGACCAACTTATTCAACAGAATACTAGCGGGCGAAAAGATGCCTGAAGAATGGAGGAAAAGTGTTCTAGTTCCCATTTTTAAGAACAAAGGGGATGTTCAGAGCTGTGGGAACTATAGAGGAATAAAGTTGATGAGCCACACAATGAAGTTATGGGAAAGAGTAGTGGAGGCTAGACTCAGGACAGAAGTAAGTATCTGCGAGCAACAGTATGGTTTCATGCCTAGAAAGAGTACCACAGATGCATTATTTGCCTTGAGGATGCTCGTGGAAAAGTACAGAGAAGGTCAGAAGGAGCTACATTGCGTCTTTGTGGACCTAGAGAAAGCCTATGACAGAGTACCAAGAGAGGAACTGTGGTACTGCATGCGTAAGTCTGGTGTGGCAGAGAAGTATGTTAAAATAGTACAGGACATGTATGATGGCAGCAGAACAATGGTGAGGTGTGCCTTAGGTGTGACAGAGGAATTTAAGGTGGAGGTGGGACTGCATCAGGGATCAGCTCTGAGCCCCTTCCTATTTGCAGTGGTAATGGATAGGCTGACAGATGAGGTTAGACTGGAATCCCCTTGGACCATGATGTTTGCAGATGATATTGTGATCTGCAGTGAAAGCAGGGAGCAGGCGGAGGTACAATTAGAAAGATGGAGACATGCACTGGAAAGGAGAGGAATGAAGATTAGCCGAAGTAAAACAGAATATATGTGCGTGAATGAGAAAAGTAGAGGGGGAAGAGTGAGGCTACAGGGAGAAGAGATAGCGAGGGTGGATGACTTCAAATACTTGGGGTCAACAATACAGAGCAATGGAGAGTGTGGTCAGGAAGTGAAGAAACGGGTCCAAGCAGGTTGGAACAGCTGGCGAAAGGTGTCTGGTGTGTTATGTGACAGAAGAGTGTCTGCTAGGATGAAGGGCAAAGTTTACAAAACAGTGGTGAGGCCGGCCATGATGTACGGATTAGAGACAGTGGCACTGAAGAACAAAACAGGAAGCTGAACTGGAGGTGGCAGAAATGAAGATGTTGAGGTTCTCGCTCGGAGTGACCAGGTTGGATAGGATTAGAAATGAGCTCATTAGAGGGACAGCCAAAGCTGGATGTTTTGGAGACAAGATTCGAGAGAGCAGACTTCGATGGTTTGGACATGTTCAGAGGCGAGAGAGTGAGTATATTGGTAGAAGGATGCTGAGGATGGAGCTCCCAGGCAAAAGAGCGAGAGGAAGACCAAAGAGAAGGTTTATGGATGTGGTGAGGGAAGACATGAGGGCAGTTGGGGTTAGAGAGGAAGATGCAGGACATAGGCTAAGATGGCAAAAGATGACACGCTGTGGCGACCCCTAACGGGACAAGCCGAAAGGAAAAGAAGAAGAAGAAGTCAAAATTAATCAGCTAAAGTGTTTTCAATCACTAGTTTAGCAGGTCTGTGAGCCAGAGCAGTCAGTTTTTTTTTCTACATATGGATTTTTTCAAAAACACAACCATTTAAAACCGTTCTTATTTGGTTATTTTGTTTCTAAAGAGAGTTGAACCCACTAGCACAGGAGCAATAATTGCTCAGAATTGTTCTTTACCCTTGCATCACCTCTTTCCCTCTCACATGTGAGCCACTCGTGAATTCCAAGGTGCCATCACATGTCATGATGGCCTGGGACACATCAGCTTCCCTCTGGTTGCATCCGAGTGAGAGAGCCCTGTCAACACGTCCAACACAAGGGGCTAGTCTTAAGGGGATGTATCGAGTTAGAAGATGAGAGTAGAGGGAGAGAGGCGGCGACAGTTCAGGGGGGAAGAGGAAGGAAGCGGGAGAAGTCCAGGTCATTGTTGGATCTGACAGCGGAGGGCAATGCCAAGCCTCATTTAGAATTCCCTCCCTGAGAAGCAGCTGTTACATCTTTTATTGCAGCAACAAAACAATGGCTTGCTATTTTCATATAAGAGCAATTTTGGCATCTAAAGGGAAGAACGATGGAAAAAAACAACAGGATGTGTGTGTGTGTGTGTGTGTGTGTGTGTGTGTGTGTGTGTGTGTGTGTGTGTATTTGTGAATGTGTGCAGACGTGGAAAGGCTAAAAATCAAAATGCCCCCGCCCCAACCCAGGAGTAAAGACAGCCAGTATGCAGCTCATTACTTGCTTCTTCCTGCTCAGCTCTTGTTCCCTGCACTTCAGGCTCTCACCCTGTCATTGTAGGGGTCACAAGTCACCTCAGATGGATAGCCAGGAGCGTTGTCTCCTTACACCTCCAGACAAATCAATACCTAGATCCAATTTTATTCCTGCAGTAGCCCACAATCCCATGAAAATGGGCTTTTGGCAGAGTTGCACAGTTTGAGCTTCATTTAATTAAAACAAGGAATCACTCAAGCATTGGAGCTAATGTCTGCAAAACAATATGCACACAAACAGACATTGCACATTATCGAAGCAGAGAAGTCTCTAAAAATGTGAGATTCACATTCAGTGCCTCATTCAAAATGATTTCCTCCCCCTTCCACAGCATTTTAATACACTGCAGGGGTAAATAACACTTTGTGAATCAGCATAAACTGCTTTTAAAAATTGAACGTGCAAAGTTTTTTTTTCAACACTAGAATCAAGGTGCTTACTTATACAGTAAGCCTAAGGGCACCATTGGAGTTGTTGGTTTTGCAGTGCCAAGGCCACTGTTAAAAAAAAAAAAAAAACTTTAAGTCTCATACAGTGAAGAAAATAAGTATTTGAACATCCTGCTATATTGCAAGTTCTCCCGCTTATAAACCATGGAGGGGTCTGAAATTTTCATCGTAGGTGCATGTCCACTGTGAGAGAGATAATCTAAAAAGAAAAGTCCACAAATCACAATGTATGATTTTTTAATGATTTACAGTGTTTGTGTGATACAGCTGCAAATAAGTATTTGAATACCTGAGAAATTTAATATAGAATGTTTAGAATTTAATAGAATGTTAATATTTGGTACAGTAGCCTTTGTTTGCAATTACAGAGGTCAAACATTTCCTGTAGTTGTTCACCAGGTTTGCACACATTGCAGAAGGGATTTTGGCCCACTCCCCCACACAGATCTTCTCTAGATCAGACAGATTTCTGGCCTGTTGGTGAGAATCACAGAGTTTCAGCTCCCTTCAAAGATTTTCCATTCGGGTTTAGGTCTGGAGACTGGCTAGGCCACGCCAGAACCTTGATATGCCTCTTACCGAGCCACTCCTTGGTTTTCCTGGCTGTGTGCTTCGAGTCTTATTGTATACTCATTTTATACTTATTTTCTTCACTGTATTTGTGTTCTTCCCTTATGTGTTAACCCTAACCCTGGCTCCATTTATCATTCTGGAAAGTGGACAGTTCGGTTGATGCCTAAATACTAAATACATTCCTCTCTTGCACGTTTACCACTTTTTTCCTCACATGAATCGGATCAGGTCTTCCTTAACACCACCTCTCAATAGTTCATTTTTCATTTTCTTTAATTCTGCTTAGTGTGACTGTACTATTTACTGTTGTCTGAATAACTGCTATAGCAAAGATCATCAAATCAAGCTAGCTATTCATAAGAAACTGCTGCAGACTGAATGTTATCGTGGTTGTGATTTCCTCCATTCTGTTTGCGTTTTCTCCAGACACTCCGGTTACCTTCTGCATCCCCAAAACATGCGTGGTAGGCTGATTGAAGACTCTAAATTGCCCTTAGGTGTGAATGTGTGCCCGAATGGTTGTTTGTTTATAAGTGCCCTGCGAATGGCTGGGAACCAGTTCACCGTATATCCTGCCTCTCGCTCGATGATAGCTGGGACAGGCTCCAGCATGCTCCCACGACCTTAGTGAGGATAAAGTGTTACAGAAAATGCATCCATTTCAGATGAATTAATCTATCCATCCATCCATTTTCTTAGCCGCTTATCCTCACGAGGGTCATGGGAGGGCTGGAGCCTATCCCAGCTGTCTCCCGACAGGAGAAAAGGATACAACCTGATCTGGTTGCCAGCCAATCGCAGGGCACATGGAGACAAACAGCCACACTCACAATCACACCTAGGGGCAATTTAGAGTGCCCAATTACTGAAGCATGTTTTTGGGATGTGGGAGGAAACCGGAGTGCCTGGGGAAGACCTACGCAGGCACGGGGAGAACATGCAAACTCCACACAGGCGGGTCCGGGATTGAAGCCGTGACCTCAGAACTGTGAGGCCAACGCTTTCTTGCTGATCCACCGTGCCGCCAATGAATAATAGGTAATAATAAATAATGTATATATTTAGCCATCATTTCAATACATTGTACACTTTTAACAGTTTGAAAAGTGCAGACTTTTTGTAACAGTTTCACCTCAGTTAAATTGGATTCAATATTTTTTCATCACAATAGATTTTTTTTTTTCATTTGAGTAATCAGTAACACTCTCGTAAATGTATTATATACTCGGGATTTTTTATTTTTCTGATAATTTAAAAAAATAAAATTTATTACACTGTTCTATGTTTGGGCCTATAGATAGCAGTGTGAGCTAAATAGTACAGTTCTGAAACACTAAGGTGGTAAAAGGCAAAAAAAAATTGGATAAAGGAATGATTTAAAATGTTAATTGCCATTGATGGGGATTCAATTCAGATATCCATGTTAACATGGAGGACTGTGAGTGATCAAATGGAAGTGAACTATAATAAAAAATAAGTTACATCAAAATTTCCACCTCGAAGCTTTGCCAGGAACCCCCAAAAAACAAAAATGGATGGAACATATGTTTCACATGGACATTTATTGCACCCCGTGTTGAGCCAGTGGTAAAAAAAAAGGAGGACCATCAGTAAGTCATTTTTAAGATCATGTTAGATGTGTAAGGTACAGATAACATGAAGTATGAGTGAGCTAAACCTGGTAGTGAGCATTTTTTTTTTTACCTAAAATCGTAACCACTTGTGCTAATTGCAATTGCTAACCTTGTACCATTTGGCTGGCTCAAATTCTATACACCAAATATCTACCATACACTCAGTATTAAAATATGGCATTAAAGATCAAATTTGTAACTGCATAAATGAAACCAAAATGCATTTTTTAGCCCATTTTTGAAGACTTCCTTAAAGATACAATGTGAAAATTTTCAAACTGTTAGCAACATTTGAATGTAGGGTTAAGCTCACATCAGGGACTGTGTATTTTTGAAAAAAATATATGCACCAAAGCATTTAAGACTTGGCTTTGTCATTAACTAAGGTTCATCCTGTGTGCACTCCTTCATTGGCGTCAAGTTGTGCTACAGAATTGAATTCATTTTACATGATCTGGATAGACAGGCAAATGCCTTTATAAAGCCTCATGGGTGACAAAACAGAGCATAATGTGAGCCTTGAGGTCAATGGGACTGTCTGAAGAATTTAGCTCGTGAGGGACGAAAGTCTATTTAAATAATTTTAAAGCTACAGTGTAGATAGTTCTGCATGTAACTTGTGCTGTATCCTTCATGCTCGAATTCGGGAGTCCAACAAAACAACAGAGCCATTGCTTCAATATGACATGGGCAATCCAATTTATACCCCTTATTGTGTTATTCTATAATATTGCATGTTTTGAAGGACGTATCATTTCCATGCCATCATTTGCAGTGCATCACCAACTGAGCCTGGAAATGAATGGGGCGGTCATTAAATATAAAAAACAAGATATTTACAAATACGGAAAGCTATTATAGGAGCTGAATGGCCTAATCATCATTGTGTCATCTCCTCTTGTAGTGGCTTGGGTTGAAGTTATTATTTTTCATTCATTTATTTATTTATTTTTAGCACAACTAAAGTTGTGGATATGGCTTAAAAAGCACAACAAATGTACACAAAATGAGGTCATCAGAATCCTTTATAGGTTTACTAAATGGTGGTACAGTATATTATGGATTTTAATGAAAAAAAAGGGTTTGCTGAAGTATTTTGCTGCAGCTTTTTTGATTATTCAAATTAGTTTTTTTTTTCTTGTCTTCATTCAATGGTAGTGAATTCATTTACAAGTTTCTTGAAAAACAATTCCTGAAATGAAGAGAACCAAGTTTCCTTTTTCTAAGTTTAGATTCAGTACATATGCTTTGTTACAGTTTTTGAATAACATTTTTCTTGACTCTTGTTTCTATCACGAAGCTAGTTAGCCTTTCTCATTAGTCTCTCGCAGTAGGATGTTCCAGATCAATCAGAAGTAATCTGGAAAATGTCAACCTTCCATTTTGTTCCACCGCCACCCCTGTAAGCTTTGCAGGCAGGAGGCGAAGCGTCACATTTAATTATGAAGCCATTAAGTTTTGATCTGTGTGAAAGCCCTGTCAGTAGGAAAGGTGCTAGAATCTCCCACCCGTGACCTGTTTTCCCAGAACGAAAATCTAGCTTTCCGTTGTCAAACATAATACCTCGTGATTAACAACAGAATGTAGTTTCACAAGTGTTGCCGGAAATGACAAAATATCAGAGGTTTGTGTTATTGATTAAAAATGAACAGAAAAAGCTGTTTGTCAGTTTTTATGTTACAGCAAAGTGCCACAAGAAACAATTTTGGGAGACATATTTCAGACAAGCCTCATGCCTCAGTTCACCATTAAATCCGAATTTAATCAGTAGCAGTCTCACTTGTTTTATGTACTTCTAAGAAATGAAGTGCAGGATTTAGCTGGAAAATTCACAGAAATAAAACCATCCATTCATTATCTGAACTGCTTATCCTCACAAGGTCGTGGGAGTGCTGGAGCCTATCCCAGCTATTTTCAGGCAGGAGCCAGGGTACACTCTCAACTGGTTGCCAGCCAATCATAGGGCACACAAAATAAAACATTCACACTCACCATCACATCTAAGGGCAATTCAAGGTCTCCAATTAATGCATGTTTTGGGGATGTGGGACGAAACCGGAGCGTCCGGAGAAAACCCACGCAAGTACATGGGGAACATGCAAATTCTGACCAATCAGAATCAGAATCAGCATTATTGACCAAGTGTGTAAAAACACACAAGGAATTTTTCTCCGGCAGTCGAACATTCAAAACAAAGAACAAGGCAGGCGTTCCAAGCACTACTTACCGTGCTGCAATAAAAATATTCACATAAAATGGAAAGCAAGTGTTACTACAGTGGTCCCTCTACTTACGAATCGTCTCGAATAATGAAAAATTCATGTTAAGAAAAGCGTCCTCTGAAAAATATTGTCTCTAATTACGAAGGAAATACAGGATACGAAAGGGGGAAGTATGCGCTGGATACCCCAAATTCCACCGAACGTAAACATCCTGTATCTTAGTTTGTGTGGCCCCATGGAGTTCCTCTCCCATTGGCTATCACTCTAGTGTCTTCCTTGCATCCCATTTGCTAGGAAGGACGCCAGTCTTTACCCATGATGCTTTTTGATTCCCTTGATCACTCAACTGTCACTGCATCATGCGCTAATGCACATTGGAAAAGTACAACTTTTTCTTTTTTTTTCTTTTTTTTTGGAAATGTATTCATCTTTCTTCACTTTGGATCCCAAGAAACTTTGGTGGAATTAAGTTGTGGGCATGTGTATGTTCGTACAAATGTTTTCTCATGGCTGTCAAAGTTTACCTCCTCCTCTGTCCCCCATGATGCCTTTTGCTTGTCACTCACAATTCTCTTTGCATAGTCACCAAACGACAAAGGTAAATGAAGATAATTTTTTTTATTATTCTTTACATTATGTACTTTGAATGCTTTTCTTGGGGAAGGGGGTCTTGGAACTGATTACACTACTTACATGTAAAATGCACTTCTACTTACGAAAAAATTCAAATTATGAAAGTCCTTCTGGAATAGATTAATTTCGAAAGTAGAGGTACCACTGTGCCATCAGAACTAAAAGATCCAGCCACGTGTCATCTCAGTGCATGCGGGACCTTGAGAAGTCTGCTGTGTCAGGAAATTGGATAAGAGAGTGATGATTTTCTGTGTTTGTGGGGCCACGTTTCATATTTATAAAGATTTACATTTGTCACATCACAGCATAACAAGATTATGATTTGTGATGAGATTCTCCCCCCCCCCCCAATCCCTTGTCAACTGCTTTCATGCTCAAAAGGAATAAGTGCATTCGAACATTTGGAAAGGTAGTGGGGTGGCTACTTAGTTCTGGTGTCAGCTTGATCCCTACCACGCATTACTCGGTGTACTGCTGCCAGTGTTATTGGAACATGGCTAAAGTCACGTACCTGTATGTGGTAACGTATCATATTATGAAGGTTGGAAGTAAGCCCTTATTGTGTGATGTCTCTCACCACACAGGAAAGCAAGGCTATTCCAAATATAGTAGAATAACTGCACTTCAGGTGTGATAGAAAAAAGAAAAAACACAACATAGAGTAGCATGTTAATTTTCGGGCCATGTCCCCATGGGGGCAAACCCAGCCACCAGATGCTCGCCTTCGAGCCCCATCACCAAGCCTGCCTCCAGAGGAGGGTCCCGGGTGATCTGTGTCCAGGCAAGGGAAATCGTAATTCAATCACTTTACTCATGATAGGGGGTCTTTTAAACTCTGCTCTTTTTCTGGTCCTTCACATAGGTCCTGTTTGCCTTTGGTGACCCTACCAGGGGCATAAAGCCTCTAGATAACTTAGCTCCGAGTCCCAACCAACTCGCTCACCTCACGGCGGCAGGAGGTGGCCTAGCTCAAAGAATGAATCAATTCATAAACTGATTTAGTTCAATATATTCACTAAAAAGATTTGTTCTTCTGAATGAAATGTTCACAAACGAAGCAATGCTGGGATCACTGGGGGACACAAACCTCTCCACCACAATAAAGTGGTCAGTCAAGGACGACGCCTACACTAATGAAGCAAAAAAAAGTCAAAATTAAATTTGATTCAATATTTGAACCCAAAACAAAAGTATAAAACAGTCAATGGAAAAAAAAAATCAATACGAGATACCATCATGAACCTAGGACCCCCCCCAGCCGCTGCCCCTGGAATTTTTTATAACCTGTCCGTAACCCGCATTTGGATCCTGAATCACCAGTTGAGAAACCTTCCTCTCGAGCATTTATAGTTCAAGGGTTCCCCACAATTGTTTACAGTGATTGTACATTGGTTAATCTTTGAAAACCCATCCTTGGCCATGAATCCACATCACACTGTCAATGCATGCACTCGTTACCGTAATCCATTATCGTACAACACGGTATGTAACTACTGCAGTGATACATTCGACCAGTAAATGGCTTTCTAGAACTTTTGGAGCAAATAGGGAATAGGTTTCTTATTCAAGATGCACTTACCTTTAAATATTATTTTCCCAATGATAGTTGTGAAAAGTTAGACAGTTGGGCACTTGGGGACTAAGAAAGGCTGCCTTGCTCATGTATCAGCATTGATAGATTTTGATGTCTCCACTTTAGCGTGGTTTCATATAATTGTCATTTTTGTCCAGTAATCAGCTGACATAATCGAATTAGGACCCATGATCAGAGGTTATTCTGCACAAAGTGTTTTTAAATCAAGATTGG
Source organism: Syngnathoides biaculeatus (assembly GCF_019802595.1). Lineage (NCBI taxonomy): Eukaryota > Metazoa > Chordata > Actinopteri > Syngnathiformes > Syngnathidae > Syngnathoides > Syngnathoides biaculeatus. Next base: position 23,621,304 of record NC_084650.1, on the reverse strand, counting down.
AGTAGAGGGACTGGGCAGCCTGGGTGAGAAGTTGAAGTGGCAGCCTGTCGCCTGCAGCTTCTCATCCAGCAACTCGTTGTGGCTGGCCCTTCTTGTCCCATTATTTCCTGCAATATTTCAAAGTGATCCACTGTCAAAAATGCCAGACATAACCATTGTCATGTTAAGCCGATGTACGTCACACGAGCCACGGTAATCAGTGCTACTGACAAATGTGTTGTCTTGACCTACTATCCGAACAAAACACATTTCAGTGAAAATCTGCAGCCACATATGAGACGTGCCAGAATGGTTCCAGGACTGATGTCACAAAAGATGTATTTCAAATCCAAACTCCAAATGTTTTTCCTTCAACAGACTGCAACCTCCCTGTATTGTAATGCACTTTCCCAGGCTTCTCTGAGACACCTTCATGAACTCCTGGAAAATTTATTCCAGGATCCTCCACAACGTCGTCATCACGACCACCTTGTCTTCAAAATGGGTGCAATAGATAGCACCTTTGAGTTTAAAGAGAGGGGAAGCGGGGGCAGGAATCCAGGTCTGGGGAGTAAGCAGGTTGCTCCGGTACAGCAATAGACTCCTTGGCCAAAAATTGTCCAATGTTGAGGGCATTGTGAGCAGGCGCATTGTTACACTGAAGCAGCCACGGGTTGCCCTTTCACAATTCTTGTCTCTGCTTGCACACTTAATGAAGCAAACTCTGCTGGATCTCTTTGTAGATCTTCTGGTTTCAACTAACTCTGTGCATACATTTTCATTGTAAGTTAGACTCTACACGAGTAACCAAAGTGGTTCAGTTGCAAATGTCCTTCATTCAACAACTGTTCTTGCCATTACTCTTTAATGGAAATGAATACCGGAGGGTTGATCTCCCATGCAGTCGTTTAACAAACAACAGTGTGCATTAATGTTCTAAACTGCTTCTTATATCCAAGACATTTATTGTTTTGTAATGATGAGTCCACTGATACAAGATAGGAGGGATTTTGCTGAAAGATCTATTTCTGTAATGCTGTGCAATGGATCGCATAGCATGTGTGTACTAAGAAGACTCAAATGGATCAATAGAAATGTGGACACACTTGAACATTTACACAAGTACGCACACATAAGCTGCTCTATCAGAGCTCACCATGAAGAGTCACCGTAATAGAGTCCGTGTATTTTAGATGACATGTTTTGAGCCAGGTTTTTTCCCCTATGTCTAATATTGTCAAGAATAAGGCAGTTAATTCGTGACAGGGAATTAACTTTGTTTATTTGTGGCATTTTTACATTTCCTTCAAACTGTGTGGGAGAAGAAAATCATTAAAGGTTGATGTTTGGGAGCTATGTAATACACTTTACCCCCACTCACAGGACTGGAGAGAAACATTGTTTAAATGTACCATTTAGCATGATTGTTTCCGTCTTGGCATCGGATTTTAGTGTCTTGTTCTCTATAAATTTGATGTTTCCTTGTTTTGGATTTGTCTCAGTTTGGAAAGCCACCCCCACCATTCAGTTTTTCAAACTGACGACAGAAGATAAAGTCGAACAAAAGTTTCCATACATTCAAAACTGAAGTTTGGGGCATTTAAACAGGGCTGAAAATTAAAAATGGATTAAAAAAAAAGAGTATTATTTTTGAATCGATTTCTCATTTTTTGTGAATAATATAAATAATATTAATGACCTGTAACCATCCATTCCAGATCCAGCACTTTCCCCATCATAAAACCTTTAAATACCATACAGCTACTGTAATGTTCTTGAGTGACGTGTAAACAAAAATCATTGGTTTTGTAAAAGTAACTTTTATAAGTAACTTTTCTTCACAGTAAAGCATACATTATTACTGTATTGTGAAACGTAGCTTGGAGTACCTTTTTGAGTTTTCCATCCATCCAATTTCAGCATCCTGTTTAGGGTCACAGGGCCTGGGGCCCATCACAGCTGACTGAGCGAAAGGCGGACTAGACCCTACTGTGGTTGTCAATCAGTCGCAGGGCACTTAGACATGGACAACCATGACCACTCACATTCACACTGTTACTGAGTGGGAACTGAAACCATGCTGCCCGCAGTAAAGACAGGTGAGTGTACCACTACACCCTCAGTTATACTTATGTTTAATGCGGGTATTGTCATTTTTCTTTAAAACTTAGATTCACTGTATTACCTTTGACAAAAATATGGACTGGATGATGTTCACTGGCGACGTCTACTTCCGCCTCGGTCTCTTTGTGTTAAGGTTTTGGACTCATGTTAAACCTTCTAACCATATTTTTCTTTACATTTCCAAGTTGTTTGACTGCCGAACCAATACTCATCTTTGTATTAGAAAAAGGTGTTTTAGTATTTGTAATTAAAATTAATGTGTGTGTAGCTTTGCTGCTATCGTGATGGTGTAAGTCTGCATGTTGATGTTGAAGCTTTAACTGAAAATCGGTGGCAGGACAACTCCATGATAAACAAATGATGAGCAGGGCCAGTAGGTGGCTGGTGTGCTGCCTCAGCCCGTGCACTGCTTACAAAGGGCCATTAGCCAAGGTCTGCACATGACAGATGAAGGCCTCCTAATGGTGCAGGATCATGCTGTGATTTACAGTCTTTATATTTAACCAGAGAGAGATTAATTCTCACCAGTAAATTGACAGATCCAAGGAGGTGAGGAAGGCTTTTTCGACATTGCCATTCTTCACAGCATCTTGCCAGAGGGCAACGCTCCTGACCTTGAGATACCAGGCATGTTTGGTATGCTGCCTCCTCTGTTCTTTGCATCGTACCACACATTCCAGATCCCCGAAGGCTGCTAAGGCTGTCAGATTTATGCAATGAAAAACAATTCACTGATTATATCAGCCCAAGTATTGCTTGTCGAATAAGTAGACCCGGCGGAACGGTAGTTCAGCTGGTAAAGCGTTGGCCTCACAGTTCTGGGGAGCCGGGTTCGATCCCGGCCCCGCCTGTGTGGAGTTTGCATGTTCTCCCCGTGCCTGCGTGGGTTTTCTCTGGGCACTACGGTTTCCTCCCACATCCCAAAAACATGGAACATTGATTGGACCCTCTAAATTGCCCCTAGGTGTAATTGTGAGTGCGGCTGTTTGTCTCTATGTGCCCTGCGATTGGCTGGCAACCAGCTCAGGGTGTATGGCTAAGAAAATGGATGGATGGACAGATGGATGGATGGATGGATGGATGGATAAGTAGACCCACCTGCCACCATAGAACACTCGTATCTCAAGTTTGGGCAAGTATGTCAAAGCAAAAACTTGACTGGCCTGGTACTCATCTTTGAGCTCAGAGATCATGGGTTCAAATTCAAGCTCCAACTTTTCTGTGTGGACTTTACGTATATGTTCTCCCTGTGGATGTATTGGTTTCTCTTGGTACTCTGGCTTGTTCCGGCATTCCAAAAACACGCTTTGTAGTTCAATTTTAGACTCTGAATTGTTAGTAGGTGTGAATGAGTGTGTGAATGGTTGTCTTTTTATGTTCAATTTTTGACCGGCTCCAGCTCATCCATGGACCTAATTAGGAAAATGATTGATGGATAATAGGATTAAAGTCAATTTCAAAATAAATTGTATGCACAAAGAGTTTGTTTGTGTGCTCGTGCATGACAATTATCTGGGTTTTGCCTATACCGGACAATTCAAGCTCCCAACCCGCTGGCTACTTCCAGCCGCACAGCAATTTCATCTGGCCCACGAGATCAATTTGAAGTCAACATGAGATTGGCCCACACAACATCATCTGTCAAACGTGTGCACAGAATTTCACGATTCTGGCACAATACAAAATGGTTTGATTAGCACCCAACCAGAAAATGTGATTTTCTATTATTATTCTTGTTTTCTGTGAAGTTTGAAGTAAATCGGACAACATGCTTGCTCTTAGTGTGACCCAGAAAAAGAGATAGTTTGATCACACGTTGCCATTGTTTCTTATTTAAAGGTAGCTGGTTTAGTTAGCTCAGCGGCAACCATCATAGGTACAAAGACAAAATCAATGGATGATTGCAAATTCTGCTAGTAGTGGCAATCATATGCTTATTTGTGACTTATTAATATTGAAGTGGGAGTGAAGAAAATATCAGACTGTCTCAAGCAGCAGCCGCTCCAGACGTCATCCTCATTAGTTTGTGCCTTAGCAGTATGCTCATCTTCCCGGGGGCCATTTATATTCAACAATATAAACAACAGATTAGTACAGAAAATTATACATCAATACAGTAGTTACTCAAAATAAATGTATGCATAATGCAAAAAAATACTGATTAATTGATAAGATGAAATTCTGTTCAAAAAAAATTCTAATCCTTGAGTAACATCTCTCAGGTCATTATTAGTATAGTATTGTAAATACCAAGTGGATAGACTAAAACCAAATATGAAAAAGGTAACACTTTTTTACACTATTAATTGCATCTTTGATCCTGAGCAATCTGCCCATTGTCAACCAAAATACCCCATGTGAGAACCCAACTCCTTATTAGCTTTAGTTTTCACTTGCTGTATTGCCATGTTTCTTGTTCTGGGTGTGACTACCCAATTAGTTTTATCTGCAGTTGAATAAAGATAATACAATAGCAATGTAATTGCAGGCCACCATAGGGCACATGTAAATGCATCAAGACACGTAATGTCTCCTGCTGAATGAACGAACCAATTTTATGGTCTCCCTTGACAGCACTTTCAGTTACCACGTAGTGTACTGGGAAAATGATCCTATTCACCCCTGCTTTGGGAGGAAGGCTTGTGGATGTATTCAACTGCATGAGCTGAATACAAACATTAAATGTCAGGTGATTCCCCACATAATAGAGTGCTCTTCCTTTCGTTTTCAGTTTTCATAAATTTACCTCTAGGACGTTTCAATAGCAACATTCACGCATTGTCCAAAACATTTGATTAAAGTTTTGTCCAAAAATATAATCCGTACATGGATTCTGAGCATAGGTGATTTAGTTTAACACTTAATTTGTGTGAAAAGAGTAATTGTGCACTCACTCTGGCCCCCCCATTTTTTTTTTTACAAGAAAATATAATGTATAAACATTTGATAGGACATTTTTTGTGTTCTTTCCTCTTGGTGTAAAATTACACACTTTGTTTAAGGTGTTTCAACCCTCAGATAATAATTCGCTGTGAGCTAATCCACAGTGTCTTCTGACACCTGAAAGTGGTGTGTTCTGAATTAGTTAATTTTGTACTCCTCACAAGAGAAATGGAAAAACCTGCTATCAGACATAAATAAATTATGCTGTGAGCTTCAACTTGAATTCTCATTTGCGCTGCATCCATTGGAATCCGCATTATTAAAATGTAGATTTGAAGTTTGTTGAGAATCAAACAGCCTAACAGGAAAAAAAAAAAATCTACATTTGACAGATTCTTATTGGTCTACTTTCATTTAACATTTAACATACAGTGTGGTCTTCTGTACATAAATCTTTCTTTGTACAGATAAAATGGACCTTTGTGGTTGAGTACAAAACGGTAGTTGAAAGCAAAACGTGTTTTGAGTAACTGACAAAGTTTTTGTTTCCTCTTCTTTTGATGAAGACTGTGGTATAATGTGCCGAAATCCGCAAACGGTTTGGTGTTTCCATTAATTGCAATCTTGTAGTCACCAGGCTGAAAATCAAACAAAGGCCCAAAAACATACAGTAAGATTAAGAGGACCTCATATTTGTTTATGTGTATCTTGTAATCCCAACTCCACCCCCACACACACAAAATCAGAAAAAAGGCATTACCAATGCTTTAGTTTGATACAATGTTATATATAATATTATATAATTTTTGTTTTTAATGCCTAGTTTATTCAGTTTTATTAAAGTTTTCAGAGTTGCTACTGAGTGCAGTGCTGCAACTTGAGTGACTTCAATGGTCAAGTTTCACTATTCATTGTGGTGCTTTGACCTTGTGTGAGTTCAATTTTTGACTCGAAATTGTGTTACAGTAGAATGACGTTAAGAAGTTGCAGCTAAAAAAAAAAATCTGTCTTTAAAAAAACAAATAAATAAACAATTGCACACATAATGCATATGGGGCCCTGCAAGATGTCTCTGGCCAGAGTCACCCTAAACAAATCAATATCAACCACCCTCATTTCCCAGAAGAAAGCTGCTCACCCTCTTTTTGGGAGGGCAGGAGGCTGAATGGATCATGTCAATTTGAAGCATGGCAAAACGGATTCATGAGCTCAAGTTCTAAAGCTTACTCAGACCAACAAAAATCTTCACCTGCTTGGGACCAACTCCATCTTTCAAAAATGTTACAAAGCAAACATCTGTTTTTCTATGCTGTACCAAGCAGCTATGAATTGATTGAAAAATGAACAAATGCTTGAGGCTTTTTTTGGTTGTTTATTACAAGATAGTTGTGATAACATACATTTATGGGACCAATTTCTGACTCCACTCCATTATTAATGTTGCTCACAGTTAAAAAGAAGTTTCAAAGTTTCAAATCTTACTCTTTAAATCTGCCGAAGGCATACATTCGAATATTTGTCCGCTAAAACTGATTCACAAGACAGACATTGAGGGGGTGAATGTCATAAAACTTAAATCAAACAAAATCATAATTTTATACTTTTGGCACTGCAAATACTGATAAAAACAGAAAACACAGAAGCACCCAAAAATGTACTTCCAGAAGATATCATGGCCAAAATGCTAAAAGAAAAACCTAAATAGTTATAACTGTGATGCTTGTGAGGATAAGCAGCTCTGATAATGCATGGATGAAAATTATGATAAGACGCAGTTGAGATCTTGATTAAGATCTTTGGGTCATCCAAGGTGGTGAAAAAAACAAGGAACTGACCTAGAAGAACAAGGGATGTGTTGATGCAACAGATTAGGAGTAGCAAGGTATTCCCCATCAATGGCCTTTTTAAAGAAAACTGTTCAGTTTCAGCACCAAAACTGATGTTGTGCAGCTCTAAAAAAAAAAAAAAACACCATCTTTACTGTTTAAAAAACTCTGAATCTTACAAAAAACACACACATGTACAGTGTAGTTTTTCATTTATCATTCAGTAATTTTGCATTTTTGTTAGTTCACAACGTTTGCAAAGATGTGGGGAGATTGGTTTGATAGCATAAAAGCCCGAGCTGATGCTACCTAGCTTTTGGTTGATAATAATGGCTCATTTATCAAAACAGCTGTTGTGTATATTTCAAAGTACAATGTAATTCCACTTATATTCCCATTGTAAGTAAAAGAGTAAAATAAATACTTCTACAAAGTACATCTTATACAAGTGTTTGCTTCTACTTATGTGCACAGTGTACGTTTGCCATCACTTTTATGACCCTTTTCACATCACGTTTGATTGTCAAATGCTACTGAATGTATGGGATAGGTGTACTGTCATGTAAAAGATAACGCAAGATCAGGCCTGTGGTTCTATGTGTATTTGCATTTGTTTCGGTCAGCTCTTCTGACACGCTGACATTGCAGAGAAGTCCTGCGTGACCCTGTTTGTCATCAGCTGACAAATGACTGTAGTCTTCTCTCCGTCTGTCTATCCAACACGTACACTGGGACAGATTACCATGATCAAGGCCGGTCGGGGAACATTGATGGGTGCAATGGGTAGATGCTAGCCACCTGCTGGTGGATTTAAATCTACGTTATATCTGTGTGTATTCGCACCCATTCCGTATAGACACAGAAAACTGTCTATATTTTCCAAATGGATTACTATGAAGGCAGCACAGTGGAGCAGCTGGAAAAGCATTGGCTTCACAGTTCTGAGGACCTGGGTTCAATCCCAGCCCTCCCTGTGTGGGATTTGCATGTTCTCCCGGCGCCTGCGTGGGTTTCCTCCGACACTCCGGTTTTCTCCCACATCCACATCAGACTCTAAATTGCCCCTAGGCGTGATTGCGAATGCGGTTGTTTGTCTCGATGTGCCCTGCAATTGCCTGGCAACCAGTACAGGGTGTACTCTGCCTCGTCCCCGTCGACAACTGGGATAGGCTCCAGCACTCCCGCAACCCTGGTGAGGATAAGTGGTTAAGAAGATGGATTGATGGATGGATTACTATGACATCCAGAAGTCCAAGGAAAACTTCGTCCATAATTTACAGCCAGTCTCTGACTTTAATGAGTTATGCCTTTTAGGTAGTTGCCCGCAAATTTCCAGGTTACCCACAGTGGGTGTGTTACAAGTCTGGATTGGAGATTGCTCCTAACTGAATAGTGTGCAAACCAGCCATGTTTTAAAAAATGGTGTGTGTGGGGTGGGGGTTGGGCAGGAGAATATGACCCTCAATAAAGAAATGCTCTTTACACTATGGAAGGAGTCCCTGCACAGGATGGATGTTCACTCCTAGATATAACGTATACCAGTCTTTCAAATAGAGATGCAGAAAGTCGAACAATCAGTGGGTGGGTGCTATTAAGTTGTAGCTGCAGTGTGTAATTCTGCCCCCAAGCGTGTTATGCAGGGCTAGCCAAGTATTGGGCATTAATGGGTAAATGAGGCTGGCCCAGTTAATATTTGGTGTTAGAGTTCACACTTTTTTTTTTCTTGAAAAGATTTATGTATTAATATATATATATATATATATATATATATATATATATATATATATATAATTATATTATATATATTGTCAAGTCAGTGCCGTGTTGACAAATCATCATGATCACTTGCGTTTGTCACTATGCAGATTTTGACAATGACAACAAGAAAATTAATAGTTTTATCAAGCTGGAGCTGTCAAACATGCCACAAAACACTGCTCAGGAGAAGTGTACATAAAACCTAATGAACGGTGACATGTTCATCTACTGAATACACTTAAGACAGAAGTTCGATCAGGTGTGCACATAGTATTTAACAAGGCGTCAACTTATTAAGAGTGTATTTTTTTCAAATTCTGTGTTAGGAATCTGTAGGTTCCATTTTTGGAGAATATTTTGGACTGATACATGTGACCTCAATCAAGAGATTGCCCTGACACCTGTTCTATTCAAACAATCTTGGGTTTATTTTTACTTGCAAGACTCATGGTCTTAATGCCCTACAAATGTAATGCGCCCCCCCCCCTCCACCTCTTTATTCCTACCTGCAATGGAACTAATGGAATGGTCAAGGCATCTAAAAACAAATTTGTGTAGGTAGATGAACCCAAATTTCAAGATGAAAAAAATGAAACATCTGTCATGCAATGAAAAAAAGAAAAAGAGAAGCACCTAATCAAGAACAGAGTGCAGCCAAATTGATGAATGAGTTTTTAATCTGCATAGAAATAGCTGGCTTCCAGAATGAAGCTGTGGTTTTCACTTGATGTATGAGAGGACCCTTGTGCAACACACATCTGCGCTTATTACAATATGTTTGTCCTTCCAACGTTGACCTTCTTTCCTGGTGTTAATTAAAGGCCCTGTTAATGACCATCTTTGCATCACTGGCCTGACTTTTATCACCGAGAATACATGTTGTATGTGTCTGACATTAATGCGCCTTACAGTTGTGTTTCGAATATGCAATGATCAACTCTCCTTACGTGTGCTGATCTCCCAGTACTCCAGTAGTTTATTGTCCACCTGCTTGTCTGATATTGCTTTACGGATGAGTTGAGGTTGCAAGTCTTTTGATGAACCACGTATAACGGTAAAAAAGTTGGTGCTCAAACTTGAGTGTTGGTTAGAAGGATTGACACAAGGGTATTAATAAGAGTTTGAACCACGGAGTCAATAGTTAAAAGTAAACAAGAAGGAGTTTGGGAGAGATGAAACTGCTGGAGGCAAAGCTGGCTAGGATGGAACATGCATATAATCAGTGGAGTTTAGCTCTGCGTTATTATTCGACACTCGCCTGGGATTAGTGTACATCTCTCGCTGTTCCCCACAGGCCTCTTCCCTATTTCAAACCTGGTTTAATCCATCCACCTATGGCCTTTTGAACATTCCAAGACTACAAAATGATCAATTACATATTACAGAACTTCACAAGTCTGAATGCATTGTATCGTGGTGCCTCTAGTCACGAAATTAAATTGGTTTCGGAAGTAATTTTGTGACGTCAATTTTTCGTAAGTAGAAGCGCATTTTACATATAAATAGCGTAATCCATTCCAAGCCCCCAAGAGAAGGGTGAGTGATGAGCAAAAGACATCATGGGGATGTAAGAGGAAGCAAACGTTGGCAGCTGAGAGAAAATATACATACGAATGTATGCATGCACACAATTCCACTGAAGTTTCTTGGGGCCCAATGGAAAGAAAGATGAATAAACTTACAAAAAAGCACTAACGAAAAAGTTTAACTTTTCCAATGTGCACTAACTTGTGACAGTGCTACCGTGATTTGGTAACAATTGAGTGTCCAAAGAAAACAAAAAGCATCATTGGTAAAGGAAAATGCTACGGTGATAGCCAATGGAAGAGGACCATTATCATGCCACACAAACCACAATACAGGAAGTGCATCATTGGTAAGGATTGATGTCCCTCCTAGCCAATGGGATGCCAGGAAGATATTACAGTAATAGCCAATGGAAGAGCAGCGCTATTGTGCCACACAAACCAAGATACATGATGTTTATGTTAGGTGGAATTTGAGGGCTGCGAATGCAGAACCCATTTTTTCCTTTTGTATCCTGAATTTTCATTCGTAACTAAAGAAAATGTTTTTCAGAGGAGGTGTTTCGTAACCTGAACTTTTCGTTAGTAGAGACGTTTGTAAATAGAGGTACCACCACTGATGTTAGGTTGCTGAAATGTAATTTATCTGGTTCCTGAGTCACACCCTCTCTGTTATAATACACACTGTACAGGGAATTGTTAAGTTATCATTAAATAATAAATATAAGATAACCACTGTTAATAATAAGTCATTGAAGCAATACAGCTTTGTGTAAATTGTGTAGCCTTGCCTATTTGATGTATATTTAATGAAGTGTGACACGATAAAAGGGGGGGGGGCTCAGATGAAGAACACAAGTGGGTTTGCATACACACAAATGACACTGCACTGGACATTCCATTATTGTATTTTCAATACTGCTGACTTTTTGTTAAAATTCAGATCACCCAAAGCATACTTTTGTGTGTGTGTGTGTGTATTTATATATATATATATATATATATATATATATATATATATATATATATATATATATATATGAATTTACACTTGTGTAAAGCCAATTGTATTTCTTTTTAAAATTATTTCTACGATTGGAACAATTACTATAATTATTCACCCACCCCCCTGCCCACTACACCCTCTACACGCACACATTCACGTGTTTATGTGCTTATCTCACTGAATTTTGCTTAACAATAACCATAATGTGACTTGTTTTTTCTGAAATCTATATTGTGCTGAACATTCCTGACAAGATACGCATGCCGACCAACTGCCAGGTGAATTTGCATAAAAGAACAAGGCTTTACCTCACTTAATTGTGGAGTACATGCACAGGTGGGCACCGTGTTGAAGGTGCTTTTCTGTAAAATACAGCTTGTTACTTTTAAATTGAATTTTCTTAATTTCAAAATTATGTTGCTAACAATATTGTAATAAGCAACTTGAATGTAGTGTTCGCCACTGCTTTGGTGTTATGCACCCGTTTATGGTTCAGTGGTCCTAATAATCTTCTTTGACATTACTGGAGCTCTTTTGTGGTGGTGACATCGTGCAAGAATCAATCAATCAATAAATAAAATAAATGTGCATGCACACACATGCACATTAGCCAAAAGAAAACAGTGGAAACTCAACATTTGAAATTCAATTTTAAATTTTATTTTTTGGCAGACATACACTTACTTCCAGCAGTATATATAAAACGTGATTCCAACATGTAAGTTAGGAATTTTAAAATGTTCAATTGTAAAAAGGTTTTATGATGCTGGCAGTTTGAGCCTGGAAAATATTATAGTAATTAATGTTACATTTTTTGCTTCCTACAGGAATTTAAAACAGAATAACTTAAACGAGTGAAACCGCTTAAAACAGATTTTATGACCCTAGCAGCGTTCGACTGGTGGCCCCGCTGTATACTTTTAGCAGACATGTCAGTCTACTGGACCATGAAAACATTTATTGATCCCACGTTGCTCATTTTGTCCTGTTTTCTCTCTCCAACCTCGTCCTTTGTTTTTTTTTGCATTCAAATCCCCTGCCTAAAGTTTAACTAAACCCCATTTATGTGTTGCTTCTTCTATCAAACTGAGCCATAATGACTTCCAACGTGTTCGCCTCGGTCCTCTGTCTTTGCAAAGCATACTAATGTATTCACTTGTCACTTTCTTGCATTGGCACTCAACCTTGCACCTTTTCTCATTACCCTTTCGGATTATAGGCAAGGATGCGGACTAAATTGATCTGCTGCAACCACACTGTTTTCCCTTCCTGCGTTGTTTCTCTTTGGCCTACATAATGACCGGTCTTATGTTGAAAAGGATCCAGAGGGGCGACCCTCATAACCCAGATAGATTGTGCTGTTACATTTCTATCTCAAGACACTTTGTCCTTGTCTGCCAGCATCTGGGTGCCTTGCTCACAACATTTGCAGCACTTTCTTTGCCATGTAAATAGTATCTATCACCAGCAGTAACAGTTTGAAGCATGGAGTTGGGAGTGGATGACACTGCGACGAGAAAGCTAAACTTCAGTCAGTAATTGCAAAAGCTGCTGCCACTGTACCTTGCCTGTCAAACAATAGTTGGTGTGATTATTTCTGTCTTTTGTCAATTTATATCTGCATAATTCCTATTCAATTTTGTGTGTGTGTGTTTCTGTGTGAATGTGTGTGCGTAAAGAGGGATGAGTTTTTGTCTGGGAAGAAATGTCACACGTACTGTGCGAAATATCATTCTGATAAAAGTAGTGGAAAACAAGAACGCTTGTGTTGGTGTTCTGAATGGATGTAGTCATGCGGGCTAAAAGGACCATGAAATGCATTAGGCCTCTGTCACTCTCTTCTCTGGTCGACCGTTAAAATATTTTACTTTCCCTACTTTTTTGTTAAGTCTCTTTTGTCTTCACCTGTGTTTCCATATACTGTCATGTTAACTAGTGATTATCCATCCATCCGTTTTCTGAGCTGCTTATCCTCACGAGGGTCACAATAGTGCTGGAGCCTATCCCAGCTGTCATCGGGCAGGAGGCAGGGTACACCCCAAACTGGTTGTCAACCAGTTGCAGGGCACATGGAGACAGCCAAACTCACTCATACTCACAATAGCACCTACGGGCAATTCGAGTGTTCAGTTAATGTTGCATTGCATGTATGTAGGAGGAAACTGAAGTGCCCAGAGAAAACCCACACAGGCACGAGGAGATCATGCAAACTCCACACAGGTGGGCCTGGAAATTCAACCCAGGTCCTCAGAAGTGTGAGGCCAACGTTTCCGTATTTTCCAGACTTTCAGTCGCACCTGCCTAAAAATGGATAATAAAGAAGGAAAAAACATATATGTCGCACTGGGCTATAAGTTGCATTTTTAAGGGGAAATTCAGTTGATGAAACCCAACACCAAGAACAGACATTTAATATTGAAACGCAATTTAAAATAAAAACAGAATAATGAACAATGGGCTGAATAGGTGTACGGTATTGCAAACGTAACATGTCCAGCTAACGTTACATGTCGAACTCGGAAACGAACTGAGAATGTGTCGAGTATGTTAACGTGACATAACAGTTATTGAGATAACTGTAGGAAAAAAAGAAAATGCTTATCAGCTAACAAAACGATCAGTGTCACTACAAATCAATAAATCCAATGAACTCTTCATCCTCGGTGTCACTTCAAACTACTCTGCCAACTCTGGAGGTAGACGACACGCCGCTTCCTCTTCTACGAGGCTTTCGTCAGACTCATCGTCAGTTGCACTTCCAATTATTGCTTTTTGGTTAAGCCTCCAGGGATGATGGCTGGTATGGAGTTGAAAATATTTAATTTATTTTTCTAACCATGGCATGATTTGCGCTCGCATGCTATGCATCACAAGCATAACTTTTGGTACTCCAAAGAAGCCATCCGGACGCTTAGTTTAGCTGCATATTTCACTTCTTGGAGCTTGTATCTGTGGAATGATTTTGTCTTCAATGCCTTCTTGCAGTTGTCAGTGTGAAAATAATGGTTAAGCAGCGCAGAAAATGGATGTATTAATACTGTAATAATGTGTTAATAATAGATGTAAATTGCACTGGAGTATAAGTCGCACCCCCGGCCAAACTATGAAAAAAAACTGACTTATGGTTCATTAAATATGGCACTTTGATTATAGAAATTTGAACTTTACTTTGATTATCGATATTTGAACTTTGTTAGTATTTACATTGTTCCCCATAGCAACTTTGTTTTTGTAAATAAATCCATCCATCCATTATCTACCGCTTTTCCGGGTTGAGTCGCGGGGGATGTAGCTTCAGCAGGGATACCCAGAATTCTCTTTCCCCAGCCACTTCTACCAGCTCTCCCGGAGGGATCCCGAGGCGTTCCCAAGCCAGCCGAGAGACATAGTCGCTCCAGCATGTCCTGGGTCGCCCTCGGGTCTCTTTCCGGTGAAGGCGTCCGAGAGGCATCCGGATCAGATGCTCCAGCCACCTCATCTGGCTCCTCTCAACGCGGAGGAGTTGCGGTTTGACACTGAGCCCCTCCTGGATGACCGAGCTTCTCACCCTATCTCTAAGGGAGAGCCCGGAAACCCTGTGGTACTCTCATTCAAAGTCGAAAGACTGTTTCACCATATGTTCCAATACCTCCTAAGAGTGTTTTATTATTTTGTGGGTTAGCTTCTTTTTACACTTGACATTTGAAATGTTAAAAAGTGAAATGACAGCATCTGGAATATAAATCCCACCTTTCAGTGTACCCGTCTGTGTTTTGTTTTCACCTTTTTTTCTGTACACATGTATAGAAGTTGACAGTAGCCTGGTTTATGTTCAGACTTTATTGTCCATCCATCGATCCATTTTCTACCACTTTTCCGGGTTGGGTCCCAGGTGAAGTAGCTTCAATAGGGATACCAGGCTTCCTTTTCCCCGGCCACTTCTACCAGCTCTTCCGGAGGGATCCCAAAACATTCCCAAGCCATCTGAGAGACACAGTCTCTCCAGCGTGTTCTGGGTCATCCCCGGGGTCTCTCTGCAGTGGGACATGCCCGGAACACCTCACCAGGGAGGCGTCCGGAAGGCATCCTGATCAGATACCCCAGTCACCTCATCTGGCTCTTTTCAATGCAGAGTAGCAGCGGCTCGACACTGAACCCCTCCCAGAGATCCGAGCTTCTCACCCTATCTCTAAGGGAGAGCCCAGACACCCTGCGGAGGAAACTCATTTCGGCCTCTTGTATCCGAGATCTTGTTCTTTCGGTCGCGACCCAAAGCTCATGCCCATAGGTGAGGGTAGGAATGTAGCTCAAATTGAGAGCTTCACCTTTCGACTTAGCTCCCTCTTTACCACAACAGACCGACACAAAGTCCGCATCACAGCAGACAAATAAATCCTTTTCTGAAATTCCTTCAAAACTTGAGCTTGACAATGTTCTTAAGAACTCACAAACTCGGCCCAAGTAGAAATTTGGAATCAAACACAATATTTTTCACGAGAAAGTAATGACCTCATTCATACAGATTGAAAATAAAAAAAATTTGGGCTCTCGCTCTCTCCTCACTTCATTTATCAATGTCCATTCACAAACACACATACAATCATAATTTATGTACCTAATGTAAACACTACTGTTCATTTAAGTAAAAACAAGGCAAACATCTGCCTGTACATTCACTAATACTTCTCAGTCTGTACACTTATTCTGAATATAAAAAGTCCATACACCCCTGTTCAAAGGCCAGGTTTTTGTGCAATGAAAAAAATCTGATATAATTTGGAAAGTTTTTTTTCTATCATTAATGTGTCCTAAACTGCTGAGATAATGGGTCTGATAACTGAGTATGTTCCTGTCCATAAAAAAAATTAAAAAAAACAATAATTGAAATTGTTAAGTAGAAGCCAGCACACATCACCCACCAGTTAAAGTGCTTCAGGTTTGCCCCAAATTAAGTAAATATGTCTGCGTAGGCTTTTCCTGACATTCTTTGCAAAGATCTGGGCTAACAATGACTAATATTTACAACTGCTCACAATTCCCGCCACTTTAACAAAGGCTCCGGTTTCAGCTGAAGAAAAACAGCCCCAAAGTATGCTGCTGCTGCCACCACCGTGCTTTACTGCTGGTATGGCATTATTTGCAGATGGGAAATGTAGTGTTTGCATCAAACAGACCTTTTGTAATTCTGGCCAAAAAGTTCAACCTTGATCTGATTGGATTTTATGACATGTATTTGGCAGACACGGTGCTTTTTTGTTTTGTTTTGTTCTTTTTAAGATCAAGCTTCCATCTTGCCACAGTATACCACATCTCAGAAATGAAGACGACGACAGATTGTTGTCACATGCATCAAACAGACAGTACTTGCCAGAAATTCCTGCAGCTCCTTCACGGTTTCTCTCAGCTTTCTCATCTTTTCCTTATTTTGGAAGGATGTCCAGTTCTTGCCAATGTCTCTTTCGTGCCATATTTTTTCCACTTGAAGATGATTCACTTTGATATGTCCAATGGTATATTTAATGTCTTGGAAATTCCCTTGACTGATTCAACAATGGGGTCCCTCTGATGGTGTGGAGCTCTCTGCTGAGTGTGGCCTTTGCTGTGACTACAAAATTGTCAGGACCAGCCTACTAGAACTTCTCGTTTATTGAGAGAGAGAGAGAGACTCTTAATGTAGAAATAAAGCAGGAATTTGACCTCTGTAAAGTATTTTACCAAGTGTTTAATACATCTATACTGTATGAGTGCTGAAATGAATGGACTTTTCTCCCATATTCTGATTTATTGAGATGCATCCATAAAAGTAAGTAGAGGCCCTGTAGCTCAGTGGTTAGAGCACTGGTTTGATAAACCAGGGGTTGTGGGTTCGTATCCCACTGGGGCCTCCACTCCCTGAGAAGGGTTGCGTCAGGAAGGGCATCCGGCGTAAAAATTGTGCCAAACATATGTGCGTTCATCTGAGATGACACGCTGTGGCGACCCCGAAAGGGACAAGCCGAAAGAAACTTACTTATCCATAAAAGTAAGTGAAAACATCTGTTCATGCGCACAAAAATGCAACCATCTGTTCAGTTACACACACACACACAGATAATGCAAGTATGTCCGTTCATTCAAATGAATGCCTGTCATTCATCTAGACAAAATATTTTCAGTCCATTCAAGCAGCCTACAGTACACACATAGTGGAAAAACGGTGTCCCCTTTCATGTATTGTTCAGTTTTTGTATTTCCATTCGTACCTACACACATAATGTAAACATTTGTCCGATGTCGATTTAAGTTTATTTAAGATGTAGATATCAGTCTTCAGCCACACATACGGTACATATAATCGAAACATTTGTTCTGATTGAGAGGCAGAAATACAGTACATAGACTCCAGGGACTTCATAAGTGACTACTGCCGTGATTGTAATTATCCACTCTAACCATGAAAGAAGAAGTTAACATTAAGATCAGCACAGATTTTATTCTGGTTTCTGACACCTGACATTGCTGATGCTTTGAAGCGAACAAGGGAAATTAACTTCTATATCTGATTCTTTTTCTGGTCAATTCCCATGTTCAGATCCCAAGAAGGAAATACTGTATGTATAATAACTATAGTGGCAGTAGAGCTGGTATGTGAAATGAGGTTTGACTCCCATTTCTGCAGACATTCTCTTGTGTACAACTATGTCAAGACCTTTGGGTATCTGCTCCTGTGGCACTTGATAGAAGGTGACCTGATTAACCTGCACGCTGACATTAAGCACAAATAGTGTGCCTTAGCATGACACCTAATGTAATCCAGGCGTTAATTATACACTCAAGACATGGAATTGAATGTTGAACCTATTGATTAGGATCTTGCCCATGGGCTAAGAAACACCACAGAAGTGGGTTGCATCAGAGCCATTAGGTGAGATTTATTTCATATCAGATCATATATCTTGAGAGCTTCAGGCAGAGTGTGTTTTGTAAATACACATGGGCAGGTCTTCAAGGCATCCCACTGTCATTATTGGACAGATGAAGGGTTCTTTTTTTTCTTGTCTGATGTGAGCAATAGTTTAAAATGATGAAACTCTGGGGGCTTCTGTCTGGCCTGGCATGAAGGATGACTCTGCCGCGAATATAGGGCATTGTCCCGCACTATCATTTATTATGAGCCTTGGCCGTGTTTGATGGAGGGGAGCCGGGCAGTGTGGAATGTAGATCCTTCATCCAGAATAAGGGGCTGTCCCTACGATTCTGTTCTTTTGGTGTCTGCAAAGTTGGTTGAACACAAGTCATGCAAGGCTGATTAGGGAACAGGTTAAATGTAGGCAGTAGTAATAATTTTTTGGGGAATTGTATTGTTTTTTTACAATGTCACATCCATGATGACCACAATCTTTGAGTAGACACATGTGTTGATAAAAGTCTACCAATGTGCAAATCAGAGAGTGGGACCGTAGATTTATTGTTGCGTACACTGCTCTGGCAAGGGGACACGTTAGCTGAGTGACAGAGTGAAATAGGCCAATGTACTCTGTCTTGGATGTCACTCAAGGGTGCATTCTGCTAATGTAACCAGCTGTCTACCTCCAAACATATTGCCCAGGAGTTTGCAGCTTGGTTCCAAATATATATAATGTCATTTTCACACCTGACATTGACTACATAGTATTTCCAGATAATAGCAAATATTATTCTAGCACATGCAAACAAAATAAAAGAAGCCAAGGGGTAGTTCAAAAGCATATGCCAGTATTGAGGAAAAACAATATTTTTCTATGAGTAGACGGTCTCCATCTGCAGAATAGCTTAATATTTTATAAGGTGGCATGTTTAATGCACAAATCCTGCATTCGGCGCATTGCTGCCAGTAAAACAATAAGCTAGCCATTTGTAATTACATAGAGCAAGTCTACCGTTGAAACTTGAAGTCCTTTTACACAACCTGCTGAGAAAGCAAAGCTCCACCCCACCCCCCTGCCCTCCCGCAAGCTCCAGTAACTTCACAAAGTTCTTTGAATCTGCTTTCAAACAAATAAGTGAAAATTATGGCTTGACTCAGCGAGGCACTCAATTACCTGTAATTAACACAATCAAAGCGTCAACAGAAAATAGGTGGAATTATAACTGGAGCTCTTGCATATACATTGGGAATCAATGGTTGTGTTCCCATTATATAAGCGTGAAATGTAAATAAACCAAATTGGGCTGCTCTTATACAGAGTACAATCATGTTTTGTTCATTAAAAAGAGAGGTGGCCCTCTGTCCAACACAGGCCATCATCACTCTTTGACTTGACAATTTCTATGTGATGGCGTTGGTGGGGCTATCACACATTCTCTTTGACAATAAATAAATGTCTTTAGTCAGACTGACAAAGCTGTTATCACAGAAGAAGCATTATTTAAACTGAACATGGGCTGATGAATAATGAAAAATTACAATATACAGTATTTGTCCATCCATTTTCTAGACTGCTTATCCTCACTATGGTCGCGGGCGTACTGCAGCCTATGTCTACTATCTTAGGGGTACACCCTGAACTGGTCTCCATCTATTCATCCATCCATCCATCCATCCATTTTACCCAGTCCTTTTAAATGTTTACTCACAAGTTTCAAAAAGCTTTCCTTCTCCGATCTTTTTTCCTTGGACATCTGTAGCTTTAGCTTTTTGCCTACGGCTCCTGTTTGGATGTGGTACATCATCCAAATCAATTCAGTTCACTTCTATCTGACTCACCAGATCCACTTGACTCATCCCACATGGCGTCTTTACTGGGAATGTAATTAGAGTCTTCAGGGTCTTCGTCTGTACTATCTTCACCTACTTCTCTTGGATTGTGTTATTAATACTACAGAAGGTTCAGTGCAATGCAAGGCAAAGAATCATCATCATTTTTCAATTTTAATTTAAGAATCTATTCAAAAATAAGTAAAAATAATCATTTTATTCTGAAAGTGACATGGGCTTCAGTATTTCAAGGCTAACGGCCGGATTGGATACAAGGTATGTCACAGCAATATTTTGTCACTTCGTCATATGAATGCAGCAGGATGTCGGCTTCATTAAAAAGTCAAACATAATCCGTCAGGGACATTCTGGAACATTTGAAGGCAGCATTGCACCTTTGTATCCGTGAGTCCTTATAGGTTAAATTTTCCAGACTTTAAATCCCACGATGATTTTTCCAATAATGGTAGATTTTTTTTTTCTGTAGTCACCAGGAACTCACCAGTAAAACAATGAAAACAGATGCAGTAATAAATACATTTGTGTACTTTCTCGTTTTCTTCACTCTGTATAATGTATGACAGCACACACTCACTGACATTTAAAGGGAAATTCCGGTGTTTTGGATCAACAATGTTTCCAATAGGTCATCTCATATGTAATGTACCTTGACAATGTAATGTTGATCCTCTCTCATTTAATGGTGTTTTGTGAAGATTTTTATCAACAGTTACGAATTTTCAAGGGTGCCACCATTTTGGCGAGTCACATGACCTACGTGCGCGGATGTGACATATGAGGTTCTGCACCAAAGGCTCGATTACATGGGACAAGATTATGCCCAGCACTGATTTTTTGGATTTATCCTCATCTGATGAAGAAATAGCAGTATCTGCTGTTCAAAAACACGATGATTATTCGGATGGACTGACGCGGAGTCTGATGAGCAAGAAAATTGGAAAATTGTAAAGATCCTGAAGGAATAACGCTGCCAAAGACCATCACACTACCACCACCATGCTTGTCTTATCATTTTCTGAAATGCTGTGTTACAGTCCATATATACTACACCAGATGTAATGAGACACACACCTTTCAACAATTCAACTTTCACCTCATCAGTCTGGAGATTATTCTCCTAAAAGTCTATATACATTTGCTTGATCATCTTATCCATTTAAATTGGGAAACTACACAACTACCAGAATTTGGGATGGAGCCCAAAACCTTTCATGGCACTGTATATACATATTTTATTAAAATGAGATATCTCTAGAATGAATAACCATATATGAAAAAGATTTCGCTTTCTTATCTTCTTTCTGTTATGCTACAACAGTCAATTCCAACAATCCTTTGAATCGTTTGAAAGAAAATAAATCAAACTGAGTTTATTGTTGAAAAGAAAGCTCAAGGTGGTTTTTCTTTTTTTCAAATCAAAAGGCTTCGTTAGATCTGGAACAGCCCATAGCCAACCTAACATCATCTACTTCATTCAAGTGCGCCTCATGTTTCAAACAAAACTAATGCCCTATCCACCATCACTCTTAATTTTCTTTGAATCCAACAGAGAAGAGGTGTTAATACTTACATTGTAAGATAACACCTTTAGTTCATGCTGTTCCTTGCTCTGCATACTCATTGACATATTTCCTATCTTGTGCGGTATCATTGTGTTTAAGTGACAGGCATCTACCTGCTTATTATATTCAATTGTTAAATCCTAGTCCTGTGCTTTGTCAACCATATTTTTTTGAAATTATGGAAATGCTCATAGCGTTATTTTCTTTATCGCTCTAGTTTTCCACTTTGTATCTCACTCACTTGTTCACAAAGAGGTGAACCTTGCCCCATCTTTGCTTGTGAATGATCAGTTCAGGGAACCTCCTTTTATACCCAATCATGGCACCCAACTGTTCCCAATTAGCCTGTTCACCTTTGGGATATTCCAAGCAGGTGTTTGATGAGCATTCTTCAACTTTGTCTTTTTGCCACCTGTCCCAGCTTTTTTGGAAAGTGTTGTTGCTCTAAAATTTCAAGTTAATGAATGTTTGCTTCAAACAAAGTTCATTAGTTTGTATATTAAATATATTGTATTTGTAGTATATTCAATTAATTAGAGGTGGAAAGCTTTGGACTTTTTGTGCTACTTAATTTCTCCAGATTCTCTGGCACATAAGATCACAGAGCACTCAAAAAATAAGATAGGACCTGGAAATCATCCTAGTAATCCACCTTCTTAGGAAGGATTTCTTTATATCAGGGGTGCCCAAAGCGTCGATTGCAATCGATCAGTCGATCGCTGAGGCAGTTTTGGTCAATTGCGTGACTGCGTGCCACCTGCCAAAAAAAATATCAGCCAATCATGGATCATGTTGCTTGATCCAGGTGTGGCCATGAAGTCAATTGCACTCGTCGATTGACTGACAGCCAGTTTGACCAATTCCGGGCCTCCTATTTACCGTCAGTCTCTTGCTTTCTCCATAGCAGTCACGGCGATGCGCCCCCCGGGTGGTAGATCACGAGAGGCTGGCTGCTTGAAAAGGATATCTTCGGGCAAAAAAGTTTGGGCACTCCTGCTTTATATTTGTCTTTAATCATAGCCAAAGTATGACAGGATCCCACTGGAGCACATTTTCCATACATGATGTATATATGCTGTTTGTGGGGATAAAAAAATTAGATTAAATGAATTTAGCCTGACAAAAAGTAATTTACACATGAGGTTGATAAATGAAGGCTGGCTGGTGATGGTAATTAACTGCATATGTTAATTTCTTCTTATCTTTTGCTCGGTTTAAACTATCTTGATTCCCCAGAGCTATGCTCCAAACCATGAATGAAACTGCAGATCATCCAGGAAAAATGTGCGACCTTAGGTACTCAGTATTTGCGACTCAGAGAAATGTAGTGTAGCAGCATATGTGCCTGTATGGGGAAAATCATAGAGCTACAGCTCTTAATCTAATAAATAACCAGGCTTGCCCCTGCGGTCATCCTTGAATCTGGAGTTTTCCCAAGATTTTCTAGGGTTATCATCACATTTTTCTTCTATGCTGTCATTGCTACAGGGCGGCACGTTGGTACATCTGTAAAGCTTGGTCTCACAGTTCTGAGGTCCAGGATGAGGTCCAGGATGGATGTCATTGCTAGACTTCTGTGGTAACCTACCCCCCCCCCAAAAAAAAAAAAAAACAGGATAAAAGAAAAACACAAATGCAGTTAATTTATATGACGCATCTGGAGGCCGTCTGGATTGTTCAACCTTCACTGTATTTTTCTTTTTGATATAACATTTTAGTTGACAATTTAAGACATTTCAGGATTATGATTTCAGGCAAATAGGGAATGCCATTATGCTATTTTCAAAATGCCAAAACCTCTTGTTCTATTAGATATTATTGAGGGAGTGACATTAATGAGAAGAATATGCTAGTTGACCTTTACTCCTGGACAAGGGTGCCTCCAAATGTTTGTTCATGGTAGCTTTCATGGAAGAAAAATTAAAAGGTTAAACAAGTAAGGGATCTAGATCCTCTTTCAGATGGGACCATACAGTCCATGGTGTTAAAGAATGCACATTTTTTCCAGATATCCTAATTAGAGAGACACATGTCCTTGCCATGACGTAGCTACATTGACAACACAATGGCTAGCTGCCTGGAGGCTTGAGAAGCTCCAGTCTACAAACTGTACTGCATGAATGACAGATCAGTCCCAATGGCCGGGAGCCGATTGCAGGAGTCAGAGGTACTGAACTCCTAAATTCTCACTCTGTTGGATTTCTTTTCTTATCTGATGTGAACAAGCTACATCCTCTCTAATTACCTGGCCTTAATATATGGAATGTGATGGGAATGGATGGTAAAAGCAGGTTTGTGCATGCGCACATGGTTTCTATAAGTACCAAGGACGGTAGAGTAACCAAGAGCCAATGGAAGCCATAGAAGATGCATAAACAATGCATCACTCCATTATCACTCTGGATTTTGTCTCTTCTAGTGTAATTCAATCTGCATGACTGTTCCAATAACACACTGACAAAAGCTGAAAAGGACACAATACAAGCTTACAGACTTCAGAATGTATTAAAACTCTGTACTAAACTGTGCAATATGGGTTTTATTTCTTATTTCAACGCCTGTTAATTTATTAAGACTAACAGCCTGCTGCAATGCATACTTTGATTCACCTTCTGTGCCATTTAAGTAGCTGTTTAAAAGCAGAAAGATAGAAGAAAGACATTTGCATGCTATATGAGAAAGAAGAGTTGGACTACTCCCCTGGGGTGTATGTTGTCAGAAAATGGAAAATGCGTATTATCTAGCTCAAAGAAAAATCCCACCTAAAACGTTTCTGCTTGGCTCACGACAATATTTACTGTAGTACTTTACAGTCCAGACACCCCAAACCATTTCTACTTTCCAGTTTAACCAAAATGATGGTGAAAAACAAGGTGCAAAGTTCTGACATATTTTTGACATCGTCCAATCCTGTGAGCTGTCAGTACACTTCAGCAGACTTATGCCATACATTCTACTGTCTACTGACTTATTCAAGATGTATAGATGACAATAAGAGAACCTTCGCTGTTAATAAAGTTAAAACACTGCTAGTACAGTGATAAAGGTTTTACTGTATGATGGCCACATTTTGAATACTGAAATACATGATTCCAAATATTTAATCTTGATGAGAAATGTTTGAAGTCAACCAAATTTAGCAACGTCACAGAATTTGGTTGTGCCAATTCAACAGTTAATTAATTCAGCCAGCAAAATAAACAACACCAAAAAAACATTCAGATCCTTGCACAACATGGAATTTTTGTAGAACATATGTGAAGTTATAAATTAAAAGGTCGGATGCTGCATAATAAATACATTTCGCGATACAATTTAAGATGAAGAAAGTGAATAATACTTTTTAAGTCACATTAGTATACAGAGTAATGCAATCAATGTTTATAAAAATGAAATGATTTATATAGTGAAGTTTTTTGTTGTTGTTTGTTTGATACTTCACATCCCGTTATGACATGACTCATTAAAAAATTAATTGACAGTACCATGTTGAGACTGAGCTATTCACCGCATTGGGCCTGTAACACGAAACATAAAAAAATTATGAATTGATCCAGTCCTTCTTTAAAGAATGAACAAATGATTTCGTTCCACCATTGCTGTAGTTTTTTTTGGGGGGGGGATAGGTGTTTGCATATGGGCGGCACAGTGGATCAGCTGGAAAGCGTTGGCCTCACAGTTCTGAGGTCCGGAGTTCAATCCCGGACCCGCCTGTGTGAAGTTAATTGCATGTTCTGCCCGTGGCTGCGTGTGTTTCCTCTGGGCACTCCGGTTTCCTCCCATGTCCCCAGAACATGCAACATTAACTGGACACTCTAAATTGCCCCAAGGTGGAGGTGTGATTCTGAGTGTGGTTGTCTGTCTCGATGTGCCCTGCAATTGGCTGGCAACCAGTTCAGGGTGTACCCCGCCTCCTTCCCGTTGAGACCTGGGATAGGCTCCAGCACTACCTGCGACCCTTGTGAGGATAAGAGGCTAAGAAAATGGATGGATGGATGGATGGATGGATGGATGTTTGTAATCGAATTTATCAGCCTACCATCCAATGGCAATTAATATTGTACATACAATATTTTGTGCTTTATATATAGCACAGATGGTCTCAGTTCTTTTTATTTTTTTTTACACTTCGCAAACCTCAACATTCTATGTAGTATTGATTCTGCATTTTGCTCCTCTCATAAAATCCAACCTTCACCTGAAAGCAGCATGATGAAAATGTTGATGTTTGTTTGCTGTCAGACTCCAGTAATGTGCAAACGTGCAAGTGAGAGCATGGATTGATTGTAGAGTACACTGCTCTATCAAGAGGACATGTCAGCTAAGTGACAGAGTAAAATAGGCCAAGGTACTCTGTCTTGGATGTCACTCAAGGGTGCATTCTGCCAATGTACCCAGCTGTGTACTTCTATACGTACTGTATCGTGCAGGAGCCTGCACATGTCTAAGCATTATTTTCATTTAATTCAATCAATAACGGTTAAGGCATGGCCGACTTAATTTTCTTTTGAAAATCAATTAATTTTCCTGACATGAGCATTTGAATTATTGACAGGTGTTGTCAAAACCCCCAAAAGAAAACATAAAATATTTTTCAGTTGTACTAGTCGTCTGCAATCGGCTAGGGTCTTTTTTTTGTGTTCTAAAGTTATCATTTTCAAACTTTTAATGCCAAAAATGTGTCCGAAATAAAGTTTCATGATTTGCAACGTATTCCAAATATCCTAATTACATTTTTGTATTTGTAGGATTTTTCTCCAATTGCTTAATATACTTTTTTTCCATTAAAACAAACACAAAGGTGTCTTAGTATCTTGAGAATTCCTTTTTGTTTTGTTAATTATTTTACAAAAAGGGTCCTCCTTTGTCACTCAAGCTGTCTTCACGGTTAATGGCACTTTAATGCCTGCATCAGACTACACAATTTTAGCACAGATATTAGTCTGATTTATTATCACAAGCAATTTCCCTGATCGGGTCGGACATATTTTATGAGGAATGCCAAAACATTTTAAACTTCTGTAGGAAAAGGAACAACTAGACCTGTACCTTAAAACAAACCGTTTAAATATTTAATGGTGATCTTAAAAACACAAATGAGTTTCACCTCTGATGAATAAATTAGTCTGACCAACGTGACACTGTGATTTGAGATTCTTAATAAGATCATCTTATTTGGAATTTTTAGTGAACAGATCAATTCAACAGCAATGCTGATTTTCAAAATGTTCACGAGAACCCTTTTCTCACCTTGCCTGTTGGGTACAAAAACCCTTGTCAGAGTGTTTGCATGTCCATCAGCACAGAGCTGAACTCTTACATTTATGACACATAAAAGTAGGTGAAATGGTCTAAATGCCAATGGCATAGACAAAAACACACGGAGAACAGCAAAAAGATAAAACAGTAAACAGATGGTCATGACAGAAAGAACAAGATTGCAAATACAAGTGGCAAAAATGAATTTCCTCCGCAGGGTTTCTGGGCTCTCATTTAGAGATAAGTGATAAGTAGGTTGGTTTTCTGGGGTGGGGTGTCAGAGTTGAGCTGCTGGTTCTGCACATAGAGAGAAGCCAGATGAAGTGGCTTCGGATCCTCGTTAGGAAGTTTCCCTCGTGAGGTGTTCTGGGCGCGTCCCAATGGGAGGAGACCCTGTGGATTACCCAGGGCATGCGGGACACACCATGTCTCCCGACCGGGCTGGGAATGCCTTGAGATCCAAATAAATGAGCTGGATGAAGTGGCTGGGTAGAGGGATATCTTGGTTTCCCGTTTGGGAAGCAGCTGGAGAAGGATACAGTAGATGCACAAAGCAGATAGTCTGAACAACACATTGCCTTGTGTCAATCACAATTGATCAGATGTTTCCTTACCGAGCAAGCAGGTCCGTCGATGACCCAGCCAACATGACACTGCCAATTGGTTTGCTGGCACACATGATCAAAGTGTTGCTTTTGGAAGTTGAAGTCGTGTGGACAAAACCTCAGCAGTGGACACTGTAACTAAATTACATTAGAGGGGAAATATTAATTGCCCAATTGCAAAAATAAAATAAAATGTAGTAAAAGCTAAAGTAAATTACATGCTCTCCTAGCCCTGCGTACTAGTCATGTTTGTCTGACCATTGCTGGGCTTCAATTGTGTCACTTCGATTACATTGCTTTGATCCCATCACTTCGACCATGTTGCTTCACTTTGATGGGGCAAGAGGTGCCTGGAAGGATTGGATACCTGCCTCCGTCTCTATATGTCTCTTCCAAATCCAGGTCGGTTGATCCTCGACAGCCACAGGTTCCGTCTTTCTGTCGACAGTCTCTTAGTTTTACTTACCTGGTTGACAACAACTTTTGGAATATCAAAATACTACCTCTTTATTTACCTAGATTCACCGCGGTTAGTACAGCCCCAAACTACGCATGTGTGGCCCATGTTATCGGACGAAAGGGGCTTGTGTGCTTTGCTGATATAGACGCTTCCCTTGCTTCAGACACAAAAATGGCGGACAAGGGACTCCTGGGACTGTGGTGACGTCATCGTAAACCTATCCATTGTAACCATCGGATGGACAGATGTACTGTAGAAGTGCACAGTTCCACATGATTTGAAGTTTTCTTCTGCAGAAAACTGGGAAAGTGCATAGAAACTACGAAAGCTATTGAGAAGGCCATGGCTTTTGGTTCTCCTGCATGCGCCTCTCCACAGCATCTGTACCCTGAACCTTCCTCAAACACTGCAAGCTTTCCAAGAAGATTGCAAATTCTCAATTATCATTGTAACCGGAGAAACATAGTGTACTAAAACTGAACCTTGAGATTTGGACATTGTTACATCCCTAATAAATACGAAAAGAAAAAGTGGATATTCTCTATCCAACAACCCGTTTGGTGTGTACCCTGCTTCTCACCTGGAGATAGCTTGGACAGAGTGAGGATAAGTGGAACGGAAGATGAATGAACGAATGAACTCAAGTGTTAGTTTGAAATCACATCTTGGCTGATTGGCTGGAAGAAATGATGTGGTCTAGTGCCTCATAATGAGGTTTGCATAACTGTTTACCACTACGTTAAAAGACAAACATTGGTTGAAATTTAGGTTCTCTTTTCTTAAAATGTCTTCCTTTCTCATAAACAGGTGCATTGTAACTGTACAATTACCACAAATGCAAGCAGAATCACACCATTTTTTTGAAGAAATGTTCTCCAGGATAGAATTTTATCATTTGACCCAATTGGTGTGTTTTTCAGACATATGTAGGGAGGTTGATCCTCCAGGCTTTGGCCTTTCTGTACTTGGTAGCCATGCATAATGGCATACAGCTTTAATGTGCATGTATCGATTATACTGACAGACGACTCTGGGCTTGACCTATAGCATATCGATTTAAGGAAGTTGTCTACTTTGAGCAGTGTCCAAGTTGATTAAAAACTCATTTTCCATAATAAATGCACGTGATATGAACATGGCGAATCAAATATAAGGTAAATATTTAGATTTTATTCAAAGACAAGACAACGGCTTCTTTTAACAGACACTGGCTGCTGCTGATATTTTTGCCCCTTAACTTTGACCGATCTCTAATGGAGTTTACAGCAATATGTTGAATGGATTTTGAACTTGTCTGTTCATTCAAAGGTCATGAGTTCATTTCACATCAGCAGGTAATGGAGTTGACAGGGTTCATCTGAGCTGTGTTCTTAAAGCCTTGGGGAGCCGATCGGTCTCATCTGCAACCAGCAGCCGAAATCATCCTCACAGCTCGCTTGTTTGGCAATAAGTAGGACAAACCCTGGGGGTTATTCAATTGTTTATGCGCGCAAGTACGGACAACATGGGTGCGGATATATCAGGCCCTGCTGTTATATTTGCACTGGATACACCATTATTCAAAATGATGTGTCTGCGGGAAAACTGATGAGACAAAATGATTCTTCTCAGTAGGCAAAATTATGGCAAAGCATATCAGAAAATGATGTGACCAGACAGACAGTGTTCGAATTGGAGTGTGTACGAATAAAAAGGCCAGATTTATACAACACGAGCTCTTCACCCAGACTTGCTGCACTTTTAAGTGTGTGGACAACAGTGGGGAGTGGCCATTCAGGGCTCAAATTAGAGTCTGATGAGAGATTCTAATGATGCTACTGCATGCTTCAGTCCACATCCAGAGGGGCCAAATATCCAATTAAAGCACTCTCTCTCTTTCTCTCTCCCGCTCTGTCAGATAATTACTGGAAAGCCTGCATGTAAATTCAGTTCAAGAGAATACCTCTGGAGAAACCCCTTACAATAACATACCCAAATGTCATCAATGCTCTGGAATTGCCACTTACTCTGTGTAATCTATCATAGTTTGCACTGGATAGCAAACGTTTTCTACGAAAACAGGTACCCGTATGTCTACAAGCAAAAAGATTTTCTCTTATATGATGCTCGACACACATACTGTCGAAGAGCCCAATACCGTATAGAAAACGTGCAAAAGATTTTCCATATTACTATACATGATTGCACCTCCATCTTTGAGTCTGGGTAAATTGGTAGTCAGGTTTTCACCAACTTTCCAACTGTGATATTTATATCCATCCATCCACTCGTCGTCCTGTAGGTCTCCAGCTATGCAGTTGGTGATCATTTTTGGCATATTTAACCGAAAGTATTGTAATGCAGAAATAATGTGCACATGTTCACACTTTCTCATTGTCTCACCATTATGCTATTCATAGTAATTGTGTCTGTGCCAAGAGCTCTCACTCGGAACATTTGTGGTGCCTCCACCCCTGCCTATAATAGATGCTCCTTTAGTCAAAAGCCCACTCATGTGAAGGTGGTGCTAAGTGATTCTTTCGCCATTGTTCATGTGCGGTGCATAGCACATATAGCCCCTAGTGTACCGTCCCTCACCCATTGACCAATCAGCGGAAGGATGATGTCAGTTCCCATCATGATGGAGCTCCATTAACCCCACTCACCAAGTGATTGCTAACTGCTCCTGATTCTGCCATTTCTGCCTCTGCCAGTTTGTAATTGACAGGAAGAAGGATTAGTGTAGGAGAGAAAGGCAAGACATATAGGACTGATGGGCAGGAAGGGTCAGTGACTGGTGCCACAGTAAGAATGAGGGCTGTACTTGATTTTCTAACCTTTCACACACTGTCTCTGCTATCAGCAGTGTGTACAAACCAGATCCAGCATCTAGTCCAAATGGTTTCAACGAGTAATCTTTCCTGATGATTTTCTGTGACTCATAAAGCCTCTCCATCTTTGCGCTCAGATGAAGAATCAGATGTGACAGTGCAGCCAAGTATTTGCTTTGATTACTATGCTGGAGCTTTTAGTATAGGTGCTACAGGAAGATGTGGGAGGACCTTTATCATCACAGTAAACCATTTATCAGTACTACCGGTATCTATATATGGTCAGACCACCTCTCATATAGAAATCTCGATTGACTAATGGGTTTTAAATTAATTGAATAGGTCGCATCCACATATTTGCATTTGCATTGCTCATTTTAATTCTCACCTTGTCTCTACAGGCGCCTCACAACATTAAATGACCTGAAATGAGCATAATGGGTAAGGGCAGGATTGGTTTAACCTACGTTTTACATACCATGATTGCACACAGGGTTTTGTGTGATGATTACTCCTCAGTACAGGACCTATTTATTTATTTATTTATTTAACATAAAATTGAAAACTGTGCTACGTAATAAAGTGCTGTGGGTTCATTTTGGTCATGAACCTATCTTTGAGCTGCGTGAAAATCCAGGATAGAAGAAAAGCTGAAACAAAATGAAAGACGATTGAACAGACATCCCAAAGTCTTTTTTTTTTTCCCTCCGCAATCTTAGACAGGCACAAAACCACATGCTGAGAGTCAATTAACATAACCCTGCCATAGAGCTGCTCTACAGAGAGATACAAACAGCACATTTAAATTCAGGAAACCTGCAGGCATTCAGATAAAGCTGGAGTAAGATGTTGCACAAGCTACCTGCAAATACGAAAAGTAAAAAAATAAAATAGAATAAAAATATCCAAGAGAGACCTTTCTGTCATCAGGATAGAATATGGAGAAAGTGATCTATATTTAAAATCATTTAATCGGCCTATTTGTTAAAAGTTTTTCAACCCTCCCAAACCTTGGATTTGGAAATGGTTTTGTGTGTGCATTCCAGGAATATTATCAATAATATGAATGTGTTTTACAATAAAATATCGACAGATTTTCTGACTGTATGAAAAATTTGGTACACAGATGCCATCATTGAGCACAGTGGATGACTGGTTAGAGCATCTGCCTCACAGTTTTGAGAAACGGACCGAGGTTCAAATCCCAGCCACTGCCTGTGTGGAGTTAGCAGTTTTCCCTCTGCGGGTTTTTTTCCAGGTGCAACGGTTTCTTCCCACGTCCTAAAAACATTCAGGGTACATTAATTGAGTTCTCTAAATTGCTCTAGCATGCCTGCGACTCTTGTGAGGATGAGCAGTAAAGAAAATGGATCGATGGATGGATTCCATGTTATACCGTAATATATCAATATTTCACTATTGTTGCCAACATATCCCCATAAAAACAGTACGATGAGTGACTTTGTGTTTCCAGTCCCTAATTTTCAGAGATTAAAAATATGTATTGGCAAATTAAATTTAATCCAAATCTCAAACTGTTGCTTGATGAAGATCATTTCATCTTTTAGCACTCAGCTGGATGAGCTACGTTTTCTCTCTCCCGCTCCATGACGCACGCACGCAATTGCTGCCATTGTAGAGCTCCCGCACTGACCCACAAAAGGCTCTTACCACGCTGTATCGGCCAAACTGCTCAGCAGAATACACTGCCATTTAAGACTTGATTGCTGTATTTTCTGCATTCACTGCCTTTGCTGTTTTCATTGTCTACACCCCAGTGTAATAACAACCAGGTGGGACAGTGGGGGGGAAGATATTGTGTCCTTGGCGGATCATTTCCACTTCAGTGGAGATGGTTTTTAACATGGAATACACTGAAGTGTCAGAGGTTAGTAGCTAGAGATAACGCTTGTTTTCCATCCATTCATCTTCTACTGCTTTTCCGGCTCGGGTCGGGGGGACAGTTGACTCAGTAGGAATACCCAGACTTCCCTTTCCCCACCCACTTCATCCGGCTCTTACGGACAGATCCCGAGGTGTTCTCAGGCCATCCCAAAGACATAGTCTCTCCAGCGTGTCCCGAGTTGTCCCCGGGGTGTCTTTCCACTGGGATGTGCCTGGAACACCTCAACATGGAGGCATCTGGATCAGATGCCCCAGCCACCTCATCTGGCTCTTCTCTATGCAGAGGAGCAGTAGATCCACACTGGGCCCCTCCCAGATGACTGATCTTCTCCCTCTATCTCTAAGGTGGAGCCCGGATACCCAGCACCCACTTGTATCCGGTATGTTGTTCTTTCACTCACGACCCACAGCTCGTGACCATAGGTGAGGGTAGTAACGTAGTTTGGAGCTTTGCTTTTCGACTTTGCTGCCCTTTTACCACAACAGACCAATAGAAAGTCCGCATCACTTTAGATGCTGCACCGATCAGCTTGTCGATCTTCTGCTCCATATTTCCCTCACTCGTGACCAAGACCCCAAGATACTCAAACTCCTCCACTTGGGCAGGATCTCTTCCCCAACCCGGCCGGAGAGGGCACACCACACTTTCTCGCCCGAGGACCACGGTCTCAGAGCACAGAAGTCCAGTATCAGAACACCACTCAGGTTCTGATCGGGGGTGGGGGTTGAGGGTGGCATTCTTCCTAATCATGCACTTCCAGGTTTCACTGTTATCGCCCACGTGAGCACTAAAGTCCCCCAGCAGAATGATGGAGTCCCCAGAGAGAGTGCTCTCCAGCTGTTGTTTGGTGCATAGGAACAACCAACAGTCAGGAAAGGCGGAAGGAGGCTACCCTCTCATCCACCAGGGTGAACCCCAACGTATAGGCACCGAGCCAGGGGGCAATTAGTACATACCCATGCAGTATCTGCTAATGCGCTCTATTGACTTTATGAAAATATTTTTGGACCATTATACATGAGAAATTATGGTCGTTTATCTTAGAAATGGGCATAATAATCATGTCAGTGATCATTCAGCAAATGGTTGACTTTGTAATTGATTGATAATGAAACAATTATTGAGGCAAAATAGAGTCCATGACTTGGGGCTGTTGATTCAGTCTAAAGACCAAGGTTGACATACCATCAGTTAAGACCTTTTTTTTTTTTTTTAATCTACCAGCACTTACAATACCTGAGCATTCATTTTCCCTATCGTCAGTCAATGAAATGTATTCTGGAGGCATTCCATATTTAATATAAATTGTAACAAACTGTAAATTGGAAGTGTGTCTCAATGGGCAATGTCTACATGATTTGTTTTATATATATATATGTGTATATATATATATATATATATATATATATATATATATGTCTCTCACAAAGCAATGGAATATCAATTTGCTTCTTCATTACATTTTGCCAAGTCAGGCATTTGAAATTTCCAATGTCCCAGTTGTCTTGAATGCAGCATTCACCCTAACATGAATTTCAGAGCTCTCCTAAGAGCACTGCCTCTAGGTCTTGTTAGAGGAATCTCGCTACGATCCTAATTGATTCATACTGTGTGGGAGGAAATGAAAAATGCAACTATCGTCAAATGCCAAATAATATTACTCTTAGTGTAGTGGGCCTAATGTAATTAGGGCCTCTGTGTCCTTTTTTATTCTCTTAGAAATATATGAATATTGGATTTAGAAAGCCCAAAGCTCTGCCATCAGAAAGCAGACCAAGCAAAGGCAATTTAAGATGACTTCATATACTTTTGCAGTTTATAGGAAATGTCGAAAATGTAGTCCATCTGCACAGTGATGCTAATACTCACAGACTGGTTTTCTGCTCCTATAAAAAGGAGGCAGACTTTACGGCCACTATTAAAAGATCGTCTCACATAAATGAAGCATATTCCACAAAGGTCACAAAATCATCGGAGGAGCCTGGGCTTGCCATGCGGGCACTTCCCGCAATATGTACTTTGACAAGTGTTGTCGTCCCGTGAGGAACACCTCATGGCATGATAAAGTAACTAAACAGATATGCTGTGTGCCAGACTGCTCCGTCCAACAGACTGTGTGAAAAGCCTGCATGTGACATGTGCTCCCCATTGGGGCCACGGCGGAAGGCTGACAATTCACTATGAATTTGCCTGTGCACACATCATCTGTGTCAAGAACAAAAGCTGCAGATTGTATGGTGTCTGTGGCTATTGCTCCCATTAGATACATTTTAACACTAAAGATAAATCATTGTTGTTGACAATTAGAAATACAAGCAGGTGGACACGCATTGCACTTTTAACCTAATCTCACAAAGTGGCTCATGAACCTGTGAAAAGAGTTGCTGCGCTGTGAAATCACAGCAAATTCTCTTTTGGCAATTTCATCAGGGATGAGTGTGTGGTGTCTCTTGGCACCTTGAAAGAACCACAAAACTTAAATACAGCTGTTGTTTTTCTTTTGTTTTTCTTTTCATAAATTGTTCCTGTGATTGAATGCCAGCCATTTATTTTCAATACCAACCCTGATTAAGGTTGCGAGTGAGCTGGAGTTTTTCCCCAGCTGACTTTGGGCAAGAGGCGGGAATAGAAAACAGCCAATCGCAGAGTCAGACAATGCATCTTGTTTATCTCTTGTATCGTCATCATAGTATTGCAAAGAAAGATGGAGCTTTGTTTCAATTTAATTAAATTAAAGTCCATGCGCATAGTACAAAAGAGCAGAGGGCATCTTTACATATTTCTTACACACTTGCAAGAAAAGTACAATAATTGTCTTTCTGCATTGGTTAGTCATAAAATGTCTGGTCTTTATCTAACTCAGCAATGAAGAAACACTGTCTGACTGAACTAGCACCACACGAACAACATAAATAATAATATAACATTAAGATCATATGTTTACAAACAGTATCTACATTTTAGCTGGAAAGCTGTAAAAAAACGATCTGTTTTCATTTCAGTCTCATGTCGTTTTTGTTCATATTTCTCTAAAAGGAACTCTAGAATTTAGTTATGTGTCCATTGTCTTTTTGGCACTGGGCTTGTAGTTCTGGAGTTATGTGGGCTGTTGCAGAAGGCTTTTGTCTTGTGGTGTTCCAGTGGAGAAAAATTCATCAGGTTATTACTGTGGCCAAAGGTACAGTATGTTCTCATAAGATATACACAAGTAACATGTTTGAGACAATTACATGCAGCCTTTCGCAAATGAATATATATTTAAACTATTTGGAAAGTAAATGTCACAGTACTGAGAACTGTTTGTGTAATTTACTTTCACTAATAATTAAAATAACTATTCAGAATAGATTCAGCCGGGTTTTCTCTTGGAATTACAAACCTGGTACTCTTAAATGGCAATGAACTGCCATTCTGATTTGATTTGACAATTTTTGTTCCCAGTAAAATGGTTGTTTCGTCATGTCATCCTCATCCCACAATTCTAAGTTGTTAGTCCTTTTGAACAGCCCGGGGGCGGTGAGATTGGCTTTGGTGCAGAATCCTAAGCAAAATGTCTGTTTTCTTTTCCAGGCAATCATACTAAATTGATGAAAATCACTACCATGCCACCGCCGGCATATACCTGTATATACAATGCTTAACATTGTATTGGCAAGTTATGTAGTGGTTATACGGTTCATGTGTGTGGGTGGGGGCGGTGGGGGGAGGGGCTTGTCTTCTCCATAAAGTCATGCATTTGCTACAATTACTCTCATGTAATATTTACAACAAATGTGTATATGCATCGTCCGAAGAGAGCTGGGGTAGTCTCCAGCGCGCCTGCAATCCTTGTGAGGATGAGCGGTACAGAAAATGGATGTTTTGTGTGTACATAATCTTTCAATACTCTAATAATATTTAATATTGTAGTGTTGAAATATTACATCAACTTCTTTGAAAACCAGTTTGGATTCTCACTGACCAGTAAAATTAATTTAATGCACTGGAGACATCCACAGAATATTGCTGAACTGAAACAGTTTATTAAAGCCGAATGGGTCAGGCCAAAATACCCCCTGACCGTTGCGCAGGTGTGAGCTGCAACTACAGAAAATATTTGGTTGTAGTTATTGCAGTCAAGAGGCTCAGCCAGGTATTAAATCCAAAGTTTCACATTGTATTTCCTTCCTACACTGTGACATTTATCGTACGTGTAAAACCATGGAAAGAAATAAACTTGTAACTTGTCGCTTTTCCACCAACCAGCCCAGGAACTTTGAGTTCCTGGTAGTAAAAGGTTCGTCTGGCCCAAGTGGTTTGTGTTTCCACCTCATCTCAGTTCAGAGTAGAGTGTCCAAATGAGACTCGTGAAATAGCAAGGATACTGTGTTTCTCATATCGAC
Source organism: Syngnathoides biaculeatus (assembly GCF_019802595.1). NCBI lineage: Eukaryota > Metazoa > Chordata > Actinopteri > Syngnathiformes > Syngnathidae > Syngnathoides > Syngnathoides biaculeatus. Next base: position 23,584,502 of record NC_084650.1, on the reverse strand, counting down.
ACTTGTTGAATTTAAAAGGAAAACTATATACTGTAATTTCTGGACTATAAGCTGCAACGTATGTCACACGCTTTCAACCCTGCGGCATATAGAATTAAGCGGCTATTTTATGGATTTTTTCTAATGGCCGCTAAGGGCGCTCGAGCAGAAAATGTAAGAGTGAGAGAGGTGTAATATATGTGTCGAGGAAGATGCAAGTTTAATGTAACTTCGCGCTTTGTGCATTAATAAAATTAGCATGAATAGCACCTCATCATGGAGAATGCAAGAAGAAATGCATGTGATGTAGCTTTCTAGTTAAAAGTAATCGAGCTGGCCGATAAAGAAGGAAACAGAGCTGCTGCACGTAAATTGGCATAAATGAATCGATGGTGAGACGCTGGAAAGAGCAGCGGGAAGAAATGGACCAATGTAAAAAGACGAAAAAAGCTTTTAGAGCAGAGCAAAGCAGGTGGCCTGAACCGTGTTGCTGCTGTGTTACTGCCACGTTTCAGTGACTTTTACCGGTATGCTTTTTTTACCCAGCCCTGTTAAGTGTTGAATTACTACCGTATTGTTGCTTTGTTACTCCCGCGTCACCGGCACTGTTTGGAAAGAAAAGATAAGGTATATCATTAAAACTTTGAAAACTATTTCTGTGTACCGTCTTTTTTTTGTAAATATCTCATGTTTCAATGTGTGCACATGTGGCTTATAGACAGGTGATGCTTATTTATGTACAACATGATTTTTCCTTTAAAAATGTACTGGGTGAGGCTTATCATCGGGTGCAGAAATTACAGTGTATATATATCACTGCATCATTGAAGGGTTCAAGTTCATATATTTTATATCTTAAAGTAAATGATGATGAATAATACCTTCAAAAACCTAACTGTAACCCTTAATTTATCCAAGTAAGGAAATTGAGACCTGATTCTCATTTGCAATGCCAAGGTGGCTGCAGACAGTCATTGAAGCGGGAATTTTGTTTTCTTTATTTTTTAAATCTACATACATTTTTGTTAAAAAAAAAAAAAAAGTTGTTCCATTGTCTTAGCATTCAGGTATTTTTTTTTCATTTTTCCAAGTTCTGTATGTATATTGTATTTGGCTTTATTTTACTTTCTTTCACACTTGTCTGTGGCCATGTTTTGATTACAAATACCTTACTTAGATAAAGTTTTAATATACAAATGAAAAGAACGCGTGACTTCATGGACAGCACATTTTGACTCTTTAAATATAGCAGTGTGAACTATTTGGTATCTGTCAATGGTTTTGACCCATTTTGCCCCAAAATTGTGTTCATGCAAAACAAAACAAAAGGATTGTCTAGCTCTGCATATGCCCATATGATTGACGTCATCATAGGTAAACTCAAATTTACTGCTTCTCCATATTGAAAATGGACGGACCCTTCATATCTACCACCTGTATCTCATGACAGTTATAGAACTTTGTCTTTTTAGACTGGCCAGTTGTTTCAGCTGGAGGCTGGGAACATTTTTCAGCTGTCTCTCAAGCCTGTATTATAGCAAAAAGACTTTTCTCCGTTACCGTTACTTACATTTTATGTTATTACCGCTCGTTAACATGTGCATGCTGTGTGCATTCTGTATTGGTCATGAACACATCAAATACAGACAAGGAGAAACCTAAAACCACTGGAAAACTCGCTTGACACCCTGAAAGAATGAACTTGTGTACCCTTTTCATTGTCTCATATCTTTCATCTCCCTTCTTAAGCGAAGCGTAGAAAGACATTAGGTTCCTCGTTATAATTGGAATAATAAGAAGTTTTAATCCTAAAATGCTAATATTTTGTCCATTTTACTGCTTCATCACATTTTGTGATTTTGAAGGACATTCTCAACAACTTGGTTGAAGTGTTAAGAGTGTAAGTACTTTTTGTCACGTCCCATCGGAACGAGAGGTAGGACCCAAATGCAGGAACTCGGAAGACGCAAGGTAGTTCAAGAAGAGACACGTTTATTGTATGCAGAGTTCGGGGATCGAGCAGGCAGTCCGGTGCACGGGGAAACAATGCAGGCAGAAGTGTCAAGGACTCAGGCTTACAAGGTTGGTCAGAGAACGGACGGAGGTCGGTACACACAGGTTCAGTCAGGAGTACGAGAGTGCTGGAACGGGACATAAAGCTCAACGAACTGGCGGAGGACCAGTCGTCACCGGGTCCTACATATACGGGGGATGATCAGCCCGCATGAGGAGCAGGTGTGCGCCTCCCAATCAGCGCAGCCGCGCGGGCACCTGCACAGCTCATGCTGAAGCGGCAGGATCATGACAGTACCCCCCCCCCCTCAAAGGCACGGCTCCCAGACGTACCTAAACGAAAAAACAGACAATAACACAGGCAGGGGTGGGCGGAAGGTGGTCCGGAGAAGGGCACGCCCCCCCCTGAACCCCAGACTGGTGGCCATCCAGGCCACCAAACACGAGGCGTCCGGGCGGACAGGTCAGGAGGACGACCCGGACGCCAAGCACCAGGGTCCCCACGGGGCGATTCGGGCGGACGACCTCTGTGAGGAACAAAACTGCGAAGCAGGAACCAGAACGAGGGAGGCCACTGCTCCGGACGAAAACCTCCCACGCCGTCGTTGCAAGACGACCAGGGATTGGTTGCCAACGAGGCCAGGTCCTGAAGCGGCTGGGCGAACTCAGGAGCGAAGAAGATGATGGAGAGCAGGACCAGAGCCATGACTGCCACCCCGAAGTCTCTCCAGCTCCTGGGTGGCTCCACAGAACTCCCCAGCGCCTGCTGGACAGCGACGTGAGAAGGCGGCGCCATCGCCGCCCCCTCCTGGACAGCGACGTGAGAAGGCGGCGCCATCGCCGCCCCCTCCTGGACAGCCACGTGAGAAGGCGGCGCCATCGCTGCCCCCTCCTGGACAGCAACGTGAGAAGGCGGCGCCATCGCCCCCCCCTCCTGGACAGCAACGTGAGAAGGCGGCGCCATCGCCGCCCCCTCCTGGACAGCAACGTGAGAAGGCGGCGCCATCGCCGCCCCCTCCTGGACAGCAACGTGAGAAGGCGGCGCCCGTACCGCCCCCTCCTGGACAGCAACTTGAGAAGGCGGCACCCGTACTGCCCCCTCCTGGACAGCAACTTGAGAAGGCGGCGCCCGTACCGCCCCCTCCTGGACAGCAACTTGAGAAGGCGGCGCCAGTACCGCCCCCTCCTGGACAGCAACGTGAGAAGGCGGCGCCAGTACCGCCCCCTCCTGGACAGCAACGTGAGAAGGCGGCGCCAGTACCGCCCCCTCCTGGACAGCAACTTGAGAAGGCGGCGCCAGTACCGCCCCCTCCTGGACAGCAACTTGAGAAGGCGGCGCCAGTACCGCCCCCTCCTGGACAGGAACGTGAGAAGGCAGCGCCAGTACCGCCCCCTCCTGGACAGGAACGTGAGAAGGCAGCGACCCCGTCGCCGCCTCCTGGACCGCAACGTGAGAAGGCGGCAGCAGCATCACCAACTCCACGTCCTCCTGGACAGGAGCGTGAGGCGGCTGGGGAACTGTCGCCACCTCCTGGACAGGAACGTGAGGGCGTGCCCGTCGCCGACAGAGCAGGAACGGGGAGCGACCGCGGGCCGGTTGCCGACAGAGCAGGAGTATGGAGCGTCCGCGGGCCAGTCGCCACTGCCACTCCAGAGCACGGACGAGAAGCGGCTGTGGAGACGTCGCCACCTCCTGGACAGCAACGTGAGGCGGCATCGGGTCGGTCCCCACTGCCACATGAGCTTGCACTGCATCCGTTGAAACGGCAACGTGGGCGTGGCGCGGTGGCGAATCCATTTCCAGGGCAACGTGAACCTGAGTAGGCGGAGAGTCAGTCGAAACTGACACGTGGGCGTGTCTCGGGAGCGGGTCAGTTCCAACTGCCGCGTGAGCTCTGCTCGGAACCGCCAACACTGCGACGTGCACTTGAGGTGGCGAGTCTGTTCCCCCTGTGGCGTGCACCTGGCAAGGGGACGAGTCGGTTTCCACGGCAACGTGAACCTGAGCAGGCGGAGAGTCAGTCGAAACTGAAACGTGGGCGTGTCTCGGGAGCGGGTCAGTTCCAACTGCCACGTGAACCTGAGTCAGCAGCGAGTCCGTCGCCGTTGCGACGTCAGCGTAGGTCGGCTGGTTCGCCAATCCTTGCTGGACCTGGGCCGTGAGAGCCGCCAATTCGGCGCTCTGCCGCTCTATCTTTGCCCGCATTTCGCGGCGGAACGCCTTGTGATTAGGCGGCTCCTCCTCCGTCCTGGCTGGAAGCTTCGCCACCTGCTGCGGGTCTGCCGGTCTCACCGTTGCCGGCGAGGAGTGGGAGGACGGTGTCTTCGTTGCCGCGCAGCGAGAGACACCAGGGAGCGCCCGGCCGGGGCGTCTCCTCTGTCCGCCACGCGGAGGTCCCGGGTAGATGGCCAATCGGGTTCCCTCGTACCGATTAGTGTACTTGGATCTACCGGGCGAAGTCGCTCGGGTGCTGGAAACGCGGGGAGGCGACGCAAACTGACTGGGGTGAAAGATCGGACGAGCAGATTCATATTCAAATTCGTCAGAGTCGTACTCAGGCAGCCGGTCATACAAATCGTGGTCCTCCTCATATTCCGAAAAGTCAGAGTCCAGAAGAATATGAGGAGCCGGACGGGTCGTGTTCGGGACGTATTCATACCTCGCTGGCGGAGCGTAAGACACGGAAGTGGAGGACATCAGGGAGCCTACCCGGATTGGGCAGGCTTGGTCCTCCGGCAAACGGTCTACCTTGCGTCGGTCCCGGCGACGCCGGGTCTTTCCTGCTGGGTCCTGTGATGGCCAGTTTGTTCTGTCCCGTCCCATCGGAACGAGAGGTAGGACCCAAATGCAGGAACTCGGAAGACGCAAGGTAGTTCAAGAAGAGACACGTTTATTGTATGCAGAGTTCGGGGATCGAGCAGGCAGTCCGGTGCACGGGGAAACAATGCAGGCAGAAGTGTCAAGGAGTCAGGCTTACAAGGTTGGTCAGAGAACGGACGGAGGTCGGTACACACAGGTTCAGTCAGGAGTACGAGAGTGCTGGAACGGGACATAAAGCTCAACGAACTGGCGGAGGACCAGCCGTCACCGGGTCCTATATATACGGGGGATGATCAGCCCGCATGAGGAGCAGGTGTGCGCCTCCCAATCAGCGCAGCCGCCCGGGCACCTGCACAACTCATGCTGAAGCGGCAGGATCATGACACTTTTATGCACTTTCTTATAGTTGCAAAACCAGCCCGAGAGCCTGTAAACACAAAGTGGGAGCCTCAGAGGCACTGCTCGCTTCTTGGCCTTTAGTACCAAATGTGATGTGCAGCATTGATGATATCTGTGTGTGAGTTTTCTTGATGCTGAGATGGAAGGTGACCAAAAGTCATGCAGGTGGAGAGGAGACCTCAACTTCAGCTGGAAGGAATAAACTGTGTGAAAGCTGAGTGGTTCAACCCCAGAGTTTTGTTGGAAACTACATTCACAGCTCCCGAATACTTTTCAATGATTAACCTGACAACTGTAGTAGTAGTGAAAATATTTGGTGCATGTGGAGTGACAGCTCAGTGGCGGAAGCACACCATTACTATAAGATGATCCGTTTATTTTCTATACCACTTATCCTGATTAGCATCAAGATGAGCTAGAGCCTATCTCATCTGACATGTGAAATGCGGATAACACTCTGAACTGGTCTGTGGCAGCTATTCAGACTCACAATAACGCTTTCACTGAGTAGGAATTGAACCCAAGCTGCCTGCACGGAAGTCACTATACTATCAGACTACAAAAACACTATGATACAGTAGTGACAATGTGCTTAGAAGATGAAAGGTTCTGGGTTTGAATCTTTCCTCAGGCTATCACGTGAGGGGTTTGCATGTGCACACTGTGCTTCTGTGGATTTTGTCCAGATACGCTGGCTTCCTCCCACGTCCCTTATGTTAATAGAAGAATTTAAGGTTTAAATGTGAGTGCGGATTAATCTGAGCTCAGGCGACTCGCGGCTCTGCAGGGTGTCAAGGGGTGCCAGCTGCCACCTCATCCGAAATGCCTTTTGCCTCTCTTTTGACTTGAAGGCAAGCTAGTGTTAGAGCTTGGGAAATTAGAATAAAGAAAAGAAAATCTGCAGGCCATACAAACTTCTGTTGTCCGGTTCTTTTATTCTGGTCATGGTAAAACTTCAATGAGTAGGCTGGATAAAACGTTTAACAATTTATTTAAACATAGAAAGGCAACCTGGTTTTCAGTGCTTTCCTCCATTTGGCTCAGAGTAACGCCCACGGAAAAGAGACCGCAAAACTCCATGTCTACTTGTTTTATGGCCAAAACTGCTTCCCTTCATGAAGTCCTGCGTGTTTGGTGTCCATTCGGAAATGTAGTCCAATGTTTCCATCGTACCCTGAGAGAACATTAAGCTATGTTTCTCATGTGATAAGCAAAAAACCTACCACTGTAGAGGATGCAGAAAATGAAATCTGAACTTGAAATATGATGGGTTCATTGCTTGGGTGGGTGTTGGGCGTTATAGCCTCTGTCCACCCAACTGAACATCCAGCCACCCTTGTGCCAGACCAGGTAAAACTTTCTCGAGCCACCACTGGTTCAGGCTTTTCTGTTTGCCAAATACACCTCTTTCTTTTGCTTGCATAGCATTTTACTGGTACTCTGTTTTCCTCCTACATTTTCAAGATATAAACGTTAGGGTCCCTGAAAATTCTTGATTGACCAAATTGAATTGACCAATTGTGTGTGTAAATAGTCGTCTATACTTGCCCTATTGGTGAGCACTCCGAGGTGTACCCTGCCTCTGAACCAATGTCAGTTGGTGTAGCCTCCAGCTACCCTTAGGGATGGATAACAAGACTAGGGGTTTTACTCAGCAGCAATTATGAGTTGTAAAAGTGAAATCAAGGTTATATGTTGACTTGAAAAATCTTTGGGAGCTTATTCATGAGTTTATTAAAATATAACCTTGGATATAATTTGCCAAACCCAAAATGTAGTGCTTAGCTTTTTCTCTCCTTTGCTTTTAATTTCTGTTATTTTTGCTATGCTTGTTCCAGCCAAATATGATTTGTGAAACAGCAATTTATTAAGATTCAATACAGCATCATCGACGTGAACAGAAGTAATTAGGCATAAATATTACCATCATGAATACTGAATACAAATGTAATATTAATTGCAGTTGGTTTTGATCTGTAAAACATGCAACCGCCTCACTTTTAGCTGGTTGCAATGACAAAGTTCGTGTTGGTAGTTTGAATGTTTACATACTCTGGTGCATCACTCGTTGACTTTAATTACAATCAAATTCAAGTCTGTAGGCAGCTTTAAGTGGGTGTATGTACCCAAAATGGTTCTTGCAAACAGACTGTGCAGCATGTATGAGCTCGGCCCAACTGTCGGATGTGTAAGACGCAGATTCATTTTGTCACCTTGGGTGCTGCAAAAGGCGGGTGTGAGTGCAGTCGTCCGTGTTCCCACGTACCAACTCAGCATTGAAAACACATCAAAGTCCAAAGCTGTTGACCGTGATGCTGTTTTTCCAAGCATGGTGACTTTACCGCTGGAGTATACACCCTGCAACACTTACTACTTAATCATTTGAACAAACAGTACAATATTGCAAACTTGACAAAAAAAATCCACCTCTTTTTATTGTGATAGCAACAAGTTGTGTTAATATTGGAAAGTATTGTTTCATATCAAGGAGCTGTAACAATCATACTTTTTAAAAAAAAATGTACCATATGAAGTGCAGAAGCATTAAGCAACAATGTCTGTAATTACATAGCTCCTGATAATCATCATCAACATATTGCTAGAGATAATATCACAATTCAGATGAGCCACACAACAAAGTTATAGGAAAGAGTAGTGGAGGCTAGACTCAGGACAGAAGTAAGTATCTGCGAGCAATAGTATGGTTTCATGTCAAGAAAGAGTACCACAGATGCATTATTTGCCTTGAAGATGCCCGTGGAAAAGTACAGAGAAGGTCAGAAGGACCTACATTATGTCTTTGTAGACCTAGAGAAAGCCCATGACAGAGTACCAAGAGAGGAACTGTGGTACTGCATGCGCAAGTCTGGTATGGCGGAGAAATATGTTACAATAGTACAGGACATGTATGAGGGCAGCAGAACAGCAGTGAGGTGTGCCGTCAGTGTGTCAGAAGAATTTAAGGTGGAGGTGGGACTGCATCAGGGATCCACGCTGAGCCCCTTCCTGTTTGTAGTAGTAATGGATGGACTGACAGATGAGGTTAGATTGGAATCCTGTTGGACTATGATGTTCGCAGATGATATTGTGATCTGCAGTGAAAGCAAGGAACAGGTGGAGGAACAGTTAGAAAGATGGAGGCACTCACTGGAAAAGAGAGGAATGAAGATTAGCTGAAGTAAAACAGAATATATGTGCGTGACTGAGAGGGGCGGAGGAGGAGGAGTGAAGCTCCAGGGAAAAGACATAGCGAGGGTGGATGACTTCAAATACTTGGCGTCAACAAAACAGAGCAATGGAGAGTATGGTAAAGAAGTGAAGAAATGGGTCCAAGTGGGGTGGGGAACAGTTGGCGGAAGGTGTCTGGTGTTCTATGTGACAGAAGAGTCTCCGCTAGGATGAAAGGCAAAGGTTATAAAGCAGTGGTGAGGCCGGCCATGATGTAGGAATTAGAGACGGTGGCTCTGAGAAACAACAGGAAGCAGAACTTGAGGTAGCAGAAATGAAGATGCTGAGGTACTCGCTCCGAGTGAGCGGGTTCGATACGATTAGAAATGAGCTCATTAGAGGGACAGCGAAAGTTGGCTGTTTTGGAGAAAAGGTTCAAGAGAGCAGACTTTGATGGTTTGGACATGTTCAGAGACAAGAGAGTGACTATATTTGTAGAAGGGTGCTGAGGATGGAGTTGCCAGGCAAAAGCGCGAGTGGAAGACCAAAGAAAAGGTTGATGGATGTTGTGAGGGAGGACACGAGGACACTGGGTGTTGAAGAAGAAGATGCACAAGATAGGCTTAGATGGAAAAAGATGACACGCTGTGGCTACCCCTCACGGGACAAGCCAAAAGGAAAAGAAGAAGAAGAACATCACAAAAGAGCAATTGTGCATTAAGCAATATACAGTAGGACATAAAAGGTTGAACTCAGTCTGGTCTTTAAACCAGGTTTATCTTGTACGTTGTTCTAGTTTTCAAAGGTTTTTTTTCCCCTCATAGGAAAAGTGCATGAATTACAGGCAATTGTTCAAATGACATTTTATTATCACTTTGTGATATTTATGCACAAAAAGTTAACTGTGACTGTCTAATAAAAAAAATATTCAAACTGAAAAAAAGTAAATCTATTCATCCTTCGAAGATCCCAGATACCCCAGTGGAGAAGGAACACAAAGGTCTTTGCAGAGTGGTTCTCTGTGATACCTGTTAGTGTTTGATAGCTAGTGAAATTAATGAGTCTTGCATGTCACTTTGTCAGCAGACATCTTTTCTTTATTGTGATTGGCAATTGATGCTGTACTGAAAATTGTTGCAAATGTTGTTTGTTGGGTCGTTTGGTTGTTCATTTTCATGCTAGTCATTAGCCATGATGCTTTTGGAAACATGCATTTCAGTAACCAGTTAATATTTATTTATTGTACACGGTATTTTTATAATGTTGGGTTGGGTGGGGCAAAATTTGGAGGGGTTTCTGTTCTAGGTGACATAGATGGCAGCATGGGGGGCAGCTACCTGTAAGTATTATTGTAATAGTCTACATGTGTTCCTTCACATTTGTGTTCAAATATCTGTTGTGTAAATGTTCATAACAATGTGACACCAATGTTATTTATTAGCCTGTATATGGGACATCCCATTATATGTTAATAATAATCTACTGGACTTTAGGGCAAGGTCTTGTGGTTGTTATAAATAGACAATATTTATTTTACCTTTTTTTATGTTTTGTTTGACTGTTAACGTCAAGTGAGAGTGTCAATAAACCCCATAAAGTCTCTTTTTGAAGATTTGTTCACTATATGCCAAATTAATGCCTGTTGAGCTGAGGTCAGTGCACAGTAGAGCGAGGACCTGTGTCTCAAATTTTTGCTTTCAAGTCCAAGGAAAGAAATCATCTGAACAGCAGCTCGTATCTCAAAACACTCATAGATCAGATCACTTCTATGTCACGAAACCACTGTAATGAGAAGTCAAAGATTTTGTCACATAAAGTTCCAGCAAAACTGACTTGTGGAGTTAATCTTAGAGATGCTCACTGAGCTGAGGTCCCTCACAATTTGGATCACTTTTGAGATTGATGGAATTAAAGGACGTAATTGTTTGGTTGATTTTGCACCAGAAATGTGAAACAGCTTTTCTGTTATCTCTGCTGTATTTTCTCTATAGTATGCAGACTCTTAGTAGTATAAAACAATAAGGACAATGCAGAGCTTTTTATCACGTTAAAACACAAAAGCTGTATTCCATCTGAATCCAGGTCGTATTGAAAGTGCACTGTATGGGGTATCGCTATAATACATCACAATATTGATATTTTGTCTTACTCATACTATAGATGGCCTTCTATTAATGTTTCATTGGCTGTACATGAAGGATGAGCATGAGTCTGTTAAGGGGTTGTTATAGGAAGGTGTTTAGGAGGGTGCAGGATGTGTAGCCGTGTGTTTTAGCAATGGAGGATTTCCACCTGCATCCATGTGACATTTTGACAGCACCAATCCCACCTTATCTGTCCTCTTTCTCTTCACCTCTTCCTCTTTCCACACACATTACCCTTACCTTCAATCATCACTGCCTGAGCCATTTTCAAAGGTCTGCTGTGATAAGTGTTCAATGAAAATTTTCCCTTTAATTATTTTCCATATTAGGTCTAATCTAAAAGCGCATGCATTCTATACATTATGTATGTTTCAATTCAATCTCCACGAGGGTTAAGCTTGCCTGAAGGCAAAACACACAAATGCAATTAAATTGATTATAATAGAATGGAAGCACTTTTCCCACAGTTGGAGGGAAAACAAAAAGAACAAAAGGTAAAAAAAAAAGAGTAAACATCCCATCTAATCGTCATTATCAGAGAACATGAAGTTCATTATTTTGCAAAATAATGAGAAGAAAAACAATATGGTTTAATTGCAGGGAAGCAATGCTTACAAGTGTCCTGACTTGGAAACAAGGTCAGCTATGATTGCAAATGTGATTGCTCTGCAGCATCATCTTGTTTCATTTCTCAAGTTTATTAAAATTAAAAAAAAAACATATTCTATGGAGTTACATCGCGTGATTTACCTGCATGACCCACACCTTAATCATGTGTGGGACCTGAATTACATGCCGTATATGTCCTTAGTGCACATATCAGTGATTTGTGTTTGTCAGGAGACTGGCAAATAAAGTGAATGGAGAGAGATGGAGACCAATTACAGCCAGGAGATCATAAGTCTGTTTAGAGCTCAACACACACACGGGCACCTGGATGTCCCACCAGGCACGACATGAACTCTCTGACTGCTCACATCCTCCCTTTGTTTCGAAAGCTAAGACACAAAAAGATGCTGTGTATAGATTTTCTTTCTTTTTTTTTATGGTGTAAATAGCATGAAGGGGTGCAGACAGCAGTAATCGAAATCGACAGCAGCGTGAACACAATAGCTCAGTGGATTACAACATCATAACCCCAATGATCATCACAACACCACTACGTGTACAAAAGTATTCTTCGGTTAGCAACATTGTTCTGTTGTAGTGTTGTAGTGTTTCACTGACTGAGCTTTCCTGGCGTGGTGCTGCTGAGCATTTGTGCCACCCTGAGGCACCCATCAGCTTGTGCCAAGGGTGCTGCTGCAAGATCCAAAGCTGCTTTAACACCATATTTACAACATCAACATCCATCCATTTGGAGAGTGTTCCAGTTGACTCTAGGCACCTTAGAGTGGTCGCCCATCAATCGCACAGGACGTAGGCCTCCATGTTCTCATTCTGACATATGAGTTACAGTGAAGAAAATAAGTATTTGAACACCCTGTTATATTGCAAGTTCTCCCACTTGGAAATCATGGAGGCATCTGAAATTTTCATCGTAGGTCCATATCTACTGTGAGAGAGATAATCTAAAAAGAAAAATCCAGAAATCACAATGTATGATTTTTTTAACAATGTATTTGTGCAATACAGCTCCAAATAATTATGTGAACACCTGTCTATCAGCAAGAATTCTGACCCTCAAATACCTGTTAGTCCGCCTTTAAATGTCCACCTCCGGTCCATGTATTATCCTGAATCAGATGCACCTGTGTGAGATCGTTAGGTGGATAAAGACACCTGTTCACCCCATACACTCAGTAAGACTCAAACTTGTAACATGGTCAAGACCAAAGAGCTGTCCAAAGACACCACAGACAAAATTTTACAACTCCAAACGACTGGAACGGGCTACGGAGAAATTGCCAAGCAGCTTGGTGAAAAAAAGTCCATGTGTTGGAGCTATCATTGGAAGATGGAAGAAGCTAAACATGACGGTCAGTCTCAATCGGAGTGGAGCCCCATGTTTTTGGTTATAATTCCACTAACCATGTATGGAAGAAGACGAATGATAAGTTCCATTCCAGGAACAGCATCCCTACTGTGAAGCATGGGGGTGGTAGCATCATGCTTTGGGGGTGTTTTTCTGCACATGGGACAGGACGACTGCACTGTATTAAGGAGAGGATGATGGCGGCCATGCATTGTGAGATTTTGGGGAACAACCTCTTTCCCTCAGTCAGTGCATTGAGCATGGGTCATGGCTGGGTCTTTTAACATGACAATGACCCAAAGCACAGAGCCAGGAAAACTAACAAGTGGCTCGGTAAGAGGCATATCAAGGCTCTGGCGTGGCCTAGTCAGTCTCCAGACCTAAACCGAATAGAAAATATTTGGAGGGAGCTGAAACTCCGTGTTTCTCAGCAACAGCTGTCTGGTGAACAACTACAGGAAACGTTTGACCTCTGTAATTGCAAACAATGGCTACTGTACCAAATATTAGCATTGTTTTTCTCAGGTGTTCAGATACTTACTTGCAACTGTATCACACAAATAAATTGTTAAAAAATCATACATTCTGATTTCTTGATTTTTCTTTGTAGATTATCTCTCTCACAGTGGACATGCACCTACGATGAGAATTTCAGACCCCTCCATGATTTCTAAGTGGGAGAACTTGCAATATAGCAGGGTGTTCAAATACTTATTTTCTTCACTGTACCTGATTTATGTGTTTTTCATTATACGAGCCCAAGTTCAGATGATTTTCTTTTTACAGCAAGTAAAAATTTGAAAGTGCCACTCCTTGTTGGAGTTCACTAAACATGAAAAAATATAATTAAAAGTTGTGTATTTAAAATGAGCATATACATTTTTCTTACAGTGAGAGTTTGCAGGTTGTTGTTTTTTTCCAATTAAAGGCCCAGTATGTTGTTTTGTTTTTTTCTTTATTTTTTGTCTCCGTTTGAATAGATCAACCAGACGGGAGAATCTGCAACTACTTTATGCCACAGTAAAATTGTCACAGTTGAGTTTTGGGGCTTCGTCTGTGATTTCTTCATATTATAATTGAAGTTTTATTGAAGATCAGTTGAGCGGAACAAAATTTCTATCAGGCTGAGGGGGAAAAAAGCCAAAACCAACGCGTTAACTGTAAACAGAATGAGAAAAGTAAACCATTCCATCTCTATAACAAAGGAACAAATGTGGATGTTGCATGAGGAAGGAAGGGAGAACAGGACAAGACAGGAGAGGACAAGACAAGGACAGGAGAAATAGCGTGCAAGACAAGGATCGTGGAACCCGACTATACAAGTGGAACGTGGTGGGACTGATGAAGTGAATTATAGAATGAGAATATTAGTGAGGTGATACATAACCACTTTGTGTATCCATGAGTTGTTTGTTGCAACGAGTAGTTCCTCACCCAGTGGGGGAAGAATCCCAGGGATGTGTGTCTGCAAGTGAATTCACGGAATTGTGCATCCAAAAAGACTTACACAAATATCCTGTAATTGTTTTGTCCGCAATGTGGTGATGAAGGACCTCACCCAATAAATCGATCACAGAACTGGGCCCAGGGGTTCACCCGAGAACAACTCTGTGGACAGGACATGTCCCACAACGAGGGACCCAAGGTGGTCTGTCTACTCCTCTGAGGTGCCCGACAACTGGCAACCGGGTAGTTGCTGCAGGAACCCAATCCCACCACCACCACCCAATTTCTCAAATGTATTTTGTATAATACTATAATTCAAGTTTTATTGAACAAGCAAATGTAAATAAACCACCTAGTGTGATTCTAGGATGAAGTTCATCTACAAGTTAATACAACATTGACCAGATGTTGTATATTTCATTTTTGACTTGGGGTAACGGGTGGCAAAAAATTACATAAATGTACAGTAACACATACAAAGTAATGGGATCAGTCATGCCTGCCAATCATTACAACAAATACACTAACAGCATTTCTATAAAAAATTCCATATTTCATTTTCAATTAATTTCTCATTTTCATGAAGTCACAACGTAATTGCATGCAAGCAGGAGCAAACATCTGTCCCCATCGTTTCCAATAATCACAAGCTGTCAGGCATGTAATCAGAAAATGGCGTGCTGTCACTCACATTACTATTTCAGTCAATGTGCAGGCCAATGCTAGTCAAGATATGATGCTTTGGACTTTTGATGCTCATTTCCTTGCGAGAGCCATGGGGGCGGGAGGGGGCTGGGGCACTTACTGACTTCTGAGTGGGCTTTTAAACACTGATGCTCCCCTTTCCGCAAACAGGAAGCAAACTGTTTTCTCCCACTTTGAAGGTTATCTCTGTTCTCTGTTACTGATGCGTTACCATTTTTGAAATGCAGAAATTTGTGATTAAGTGTCACGAGACAAGCGCATTGCAGCAGCCTCCCCTCCTTGGTGCTGAGATGAAAGTGGCAGCGAATTGCTATTATGGATGGAGAGCAATCTCTTGGAGAAATGCAATGGGTGACCACTCAGGGGTCACTTCTCGTCATTGTTCTCCCTGGAGGGCGAAATCGCAGCTCAAGCATCACCTGCTTTGATATTGCTTGTAAATCCTCACTACACCATAGTCTCCAGTTACCTCTGTGAGACTAGCGCTTTTCAATATTAGGCAACTAGCGAATAAATCATTGTTGATTAATATCATCATTAAAACCTATGATTTGGACTTTTTGTTATGAAATGAAATGTGGTTAACAGAAGGTACCTGTTAATATCATTTTAAATGGGGCCACACTAGCATATTTTAATTTTATGAACAAGTGTGGAAAAGGCTGTTAATTTTAACTCATTAGTTCAGTCTAAAGAAATAATAGTGAGTGGTTTTAACTCTTTTGAATATTTTTTTTGTTAAAAGTGTTATTGTTTGAAAAAATTATAAATCTCCAAGATACAATAGAAAATTTATGGAGGGTTTTTCAGGACAGGTGGCACGGTGGCACAACTGCTTCGAGCGTTGATCTACCTATGCCTGCGTGGGTTTTCTCTGGGCACTCCCGTATCCTCCCAAATCCCAAAAACATGCAACATTAATTGGGCACTCTTAATTGCCCCTCGGTGTGATTGTGAGTGCGTCTCAGGGTGTGTGAGCTAGGCTCCAGCACCCCTTCAACACCTTGTGAGGATAAGTGTCTAAGAAAATGATGGAAAAGATGGATGCTGCACACCAATGGTGTAAATTGCAAGCCATAGTCACATAATTCCCGAGTATGGGTGTTTGTAGATGTAGGTTGAAAACTCCCCCCCCCCCATGCTTTTTAGAGTATCTCCAATGATATATTTTGCACTGTATGCTGTTTTATTTGCACTTTTATTTTTTTTTCAACTGTTTCAATTTCTTTGTTTTTAAATACTTATAATCATGTGGGGGGTGCAGCAGGGGCTCTGTGTTGCTCTTGAGATGGTCCAGCACCAGGCCTTCAAAGGGCTTCATGACATGGTAGCAAAATTATTTTTTTTAAATCTCAATCCATTCCTTTAACCACACAAAAGTTACATACATCCATTCATTTTCTATTGCAAGACGAGAGGTCGGGTACACGTTGTTGTTTGCCAGCCAATCACAGACAAAAGTGACAATTCCTTGATGAACAATGGATGGCAGAGTGTCAAGCGCTACCTTTTTTGATTTCAAGCAAACTATACTAAAATGATTTCCCAATCATTCATTTTCTGAGCCGCTTATCCTCACAAGGGTCGCGGGAGTGCTGGAGCCTGTCCCAGCTATCTACTGGCAGGAGGGAGGGGTACACTGGTACTGGTTGCCAGCCAATCGCAGGCCACATAGAGACAAAAAACCATTCACACTCACTATCACACGTATGGGCAATATAGAGTCTTCAATTAATACATGTTTTTGGGATGTGGGAGGAAGCCGGAATGCACAGAGAAAACCCACACAGACAGAAGGAAAACATGGAAATTCCACTCAGGTGGGGCCGGGATTTGTCTTCAGTCTTCAGAACTGTGAGGCGGGCACTCTAACGAGTCACACCACCATGCCGGCACCAAAATGATTTGTTGTATAATAATTATCCACCTGGGGTAATTTAGTTGAGCTCTTTGAGAGTATGAGAATATGTCTCTTTCTGACTGCATTGTGTGAAATGTGCATTAGTGGCATTTTGAATTCTGTTTATCAAGATGACTGCAGGCCAGAACTCACCTCTATTTACTGTGGCGTTCATTAGCTAGTGTGCAAGTGGGAACAAATAAATGAAATCCTTACACCTGAAATCTCAGTTCGCCGTTCATGCAACAAAAGGGCATCTATTATGTAGTTGTGGCTGAGGGCTCGGCAGGTTTGTTTCTTGAAGCGGGTGACGCTGCATCCCATGCTCAGAATAATTATCTTCTTCCCCGGGAGAAACCACGTCACTCTATGTGTTATTTCAGCATTTCAAGGTGGATAAACACCAGTGATGCATGGACAAGTAGCTTTGTTGACAGCATTATATTCTACAGCAAGTATTTAAGCAAATTAAAAGCATGACAACACACCCTACTAAAAGATTAAAGCACTGTGGAGCCCAGGGTGTCCCAAAATAACCTGCAAGCTCATCGGTAATGCATGCTTGTCCACACAAAGGCACTGGGTGTGTTTAGTTTAGCCAATAGCTCATTATTTAAGAAAATAAATCTTATTATAGGGCTAAGGAGGTACCGGCAGAATTTTTTTGTGGCCTTGAAAAGAGATGGATGAGGCAATAAGACCTGGGAGGGCAATATTGCGGAGGCCCACCATCCCTCACTTCAGCATCCAACCATCACGTTTGCTTCGATCGTTTTCAAATGGAGGTTAATGCCTTTCCTGTACATTTTGCAGATGAGTTACTTAAAATGCTAAAATAGCCACTAAAAATGCTGCTGAGAGTGCAATGTTCTGCTCAGTTTAAATAGTGGCCAAACATAAAGCTGTAAAGTTAATCATAGATATGTTGCATATAATTATAGCACCTTTTATAACAAAGGCTAAATTAAATAATTGGTATAAAGTTGGACGGCCGCTTGAATTTACCACTATAAGCTACTGTGTTTGCTTATTTCCCATTTGTTTTTACAACTTGTAAGTTTGCTATTTTAATCGACCATATTTACTAATGCCATTTACACGGAGTCAGTCTGGGCATGCTCTTAATGTGCGCAGCTGGGGGAATGCTTTGAAGTGTGAGAGATTTATTGTTTTTGCAAGATTCCAAAGAAAATAATGCGAAGACATAATCATCACAGTTTAATTCCAAGTCAATCACACTTGCAGGGTATCGACCCGTCCAGTTAAGAAGCAATAATTGTTGTGAATCAATTTCACCCACTGTTGTGCAAATGGGAGTGACAACAGTTGGAAGGCAGTTAGCAAAATAACCTCTATTAAGGAAGGAATTTTCAGACAATTTCCTGCTCTTCATTTTTCTTCCATCTGCTGACTCTCCAGTTTAACATTTTTTCAGTGACCCCCTTCCTTGTAACAATGTGAGGTGGAATCAGCAGCCCACCATGTTGCACAAGTAGACGCACTAGGCTAGAGAGTTTGCTGTATCTCTCAGCAGTGTCAAACGTGTAGAAGAAATATCACTTCAAAGACAAGATGCAGTATTGAAAGATCAAACTGACATGTAAAGATAAACTCCAACTCCAAGATGGCACATACCAGTGTGGCTGCCATACTGTCTGGTACTGTTTGTCTCTACAACTGTGTGAAGTACCAGACTGCTTCACCATTATACCGGTCCCCCAAAAAATCATCAGTTTCAGGTCTTAATGACTACAGACCTGTTGCCTTGACATCTGTGGCCATGAAGTCTTTTGAACGCCTTGTGCTGGACCACCTCAAGAGTGTCACAGGTCCCCAGCTGTACCCACTTCCGTTTGCCTATTGAGCTAACAGTTCTGCGGATGATGCAGTATGGGTCTGCACTTCATCCTTGAACATCCTACCTGGTATGGTACCTATGCGAGGATCCTGTTTGTGGACTTCAGCTCTGCGTTCAACACCATCATCCCGGTGAATCTACAACTTCCTGACACCACCTGGGGGACACCACCTCATCCACATGCACCATCACCACTGGAGCACCCCACTATTGTGTCCTCTCACCTCTGCTCTTCTTGCTCTACATTAATAACTGCACTTGGTGGCATCCGACTGTCAAACTCCTGAAGTTTGCAGGTGACACCACGGTCATCGACCACATCAAAGACGGTGAAGAGTCTGCATATCGACAGGAAGTGGCGAGACTGGAGCTTTGGTGTGGTCAACACAACCTGGCATTGAACACTCAAAAGACTGTAGAGATGATTGTGGACTTTAGGAGGCAACCTTCACCACAGCTGCCCGTGATGCTGTCCAACTGTCTTGTGGCAACTTTCGAGATTTTCAAGTTCTTGAGAATTACAATCTCAAAGGACCAGAGGTGGGAGACGAACATCAACTCCATCCTCAAAAAAGCTTGCTAACAAGGCAATGAAGCATTTAAAACAATTTTGGCATATGGCTACGTAGGACCCTGTAATGAAATATAAATTGGGATTTTTTTTTGAAAGAAAAAATGATGAAGGACAGAAGTATTTAATGAAGACGACCACATCAACAAATATGAGTACACTGCAAGTATCGTATTTGGTGGCTAACTGTATTACAAAAGCTAAGAAGCCATTTGCAATTTGAGAAGAGCCTTATCCTGCCTGCCACCAACAATATTTACCGTGGACTTTTAGGAGAGGCTGCAGTTCAAAAGCTAGCACAGGTGCAAGTTTTGGCTAGCATCATCACCAAGCTCATTAATGACATAGTGGAAGACATTTAGTCGCAATTGTTGGAGTGCCATCGTGGTTCACAATCCAATATCGAAAGTAAGGCAATTCCATTTGTGTGCTATCTGGATCATGAAGATGTGCAGTTATTGGTCCTTTTACGTTGCTGTGTGTATGGCTAGAGCGTCTGTTATGATATTGATTTTCCAACTGGGAGCTGTGTAGGGGGTCCAGCTGATGAAGTGGGGGGAGGGGGGGGGGGCTACCATGAACACTTTTCATTCTGAAGCTACACCCAGCAGATGAAGCTAATTTTACTTCAAAGCACACAAACACACACCAGCCACTGAAATGACTGCAGGAATTCAAGATGGAAAATTTTAGAAAAAAAAAATTCATTTAACTTTATGTTTATTGTTGGTGACATGGTCAACTCGCCGGTGTAATTTCAACTGTAAAATTGACCACTGCAGTGATTATTGGAGATATGCATGTTTTTTTTTGTTGATTCCCAAGGAATAATGTTTTCAAGCTAAGCGTGTGCATGTTTACTGAAAAACTGTCTGGGGGGCTGAAAATAATATTTGTCTCCAAACTTCATCAACCTCATCAAAGCATATGCTCTCCATTCCCTTCTGTTCAAGCAGCTATGTGAGGAAATAGATGCAGAGCCAAAACGCCTTCTCCTTCATGAAGTAATAAGATGGCTATCCAGAGGAAGATCACTGGCCAGGGTTTTTGAGTTACGAGAGCTGCAGCACAGATTTCTCTCTGAAAAAAATAACTTTCCACTGGTGGCTCATTTCAGTGACAAGGAGTGGGTCACCCAACTTGGTTCCCAGTCCGACATGTTCAATATGCTCAATGAACTCAATCTGTCACTTCAGGGGGAAATGACAACCGTGTTCAAGTTAGCAGAATAAACAGCTGCATTCAAAGCCAAATTGGAATTGTGGCGGCAGTGAGCGGACAGAGGGGTATTTGACATTTTCTAAACACTAGCGGGGATTTTAGAGAACGCTTCACCTGGGCCAGCATTCTTCCAGCTGGTGCGACCCTTTTATGAAGGAACCTGGCAAATTGAGCATGTCTGTGCAACAAGAGGATCAGCGGTTAGAGATAGCAAATGGCGGTGACCATAACGCTACTACTAGTTTTCATCATGAAAATCAAGCAGGAAATCTTGAAATCACCACAAGACTTGCTTGTGTCATTGTCTCCCATGATCCCGAGATGGGACCATCTTGTTGTAGGGAACCAAGCTAACGGCACACACTGATACAGTGTAAAGGTCAATTGTATTTTCCATGCACTTAACATTCTCATTAAATGCTGGCCATGTTATTTTATTTATGGTGGATTTATCTACCACATCTCCCTCCCTGCTGTGTAGTTGCCGGTCAGTCGAAAATTTCAAAGCATGTAACCAGTCAAAGGTTGTGGACAATTGCTTTTATGCCTAGATCAGACCACAGCATTTTAACCCCAATATTTGCTATCACGGGCAATTTCCCAGATGGGCCCAACATTTTTTTATAATCTACGACCACCAATTTGGCCCTACAATAGCCCTATGAGGCTAAAATGGAGTCTAGCATTTTTTTTTTTGGAAAGGGGTGCGGGGGGTAGGTGGAGTTAGCATGTTGGCCTCCCATTCCTGGGTACCGGGGTTTCAATCCCGGTCCTGCCTGTGAAATTTGCATGTTCTTCTGTGCCTGTGTGGGTTCTCTCCGGGCACTCTGGTTTCCTCCCACATCCCAAAGACATTCATTCATTGGAGAGATCAAATTGGGGTGATTGTAGGTATGACTGCTGTCTGTCTCTATGTGCCCTGCGATTGGCTGGCAGCCAGTTCAGGGTTTACTCCACGTCCTGCCCGATGATAAATGGGATAGGCTCCACCACTCCCGCGGCCCTTGTGAGGATAAGCGGCTGGGGAGACGGATGGATGGATTTTCTATGTAGTGTGAAATATGAATGACAACTCTTCGACAGCGCACTTTAACTGTCGCTCAATAGGATTCTGTATTGTAACTGTCGGTTCGTCTGCCATGCTTCTTGCTGTTAATATACTTTATAGGCATTGTCAACATTTATTTACACCCACAAATTCATGCTTGCGAAAGATATAGAGCATGATTCAACAGGACATCATTTATGTACAAACATTTGATCTACCACTAGCTTACTAGGTTATAGAATATTCAATTGCCTGCTGGCGAGCCATATCGGATTAAAAGTATGTTAATTAGCTATCATAAAAGATGGGATATAGTGTTATCGAAATACATGTCTCGGAGAGAGAAATGTTTAACTGTTGGACTATTTTGTCACACAGTTCTTCTCAGTCGTGCATGCCCCCACCCCCATCCTTGCTTTTGAACAAATTATACTTTTGGGGATCCCTCTTTATACACCCAATCATGACACCCACCTGTTTCCAATTCACCTCTTCACCTGTTGATTGTTCCAAAGACATATTTTTTGAACATTTTTAAATTTGTAGTTTTGTGTTTCCCCTGTCTCAGATTTCTTTGAATGTGTTGCAGTCATCAAATCAAAATGAAAGAAGATTTGCAAAAAAAAAAAACACTTTTCATCAGTTCGTCCATTCAATGTTTTGTCTTTATGATGTATTCAATTGAATATAGGTTGAAATGGATTTTGAATTTATTGTGTTATATATCTTTATTTTACATTTTATACAAAGTTCAACATCATTGGAATTAGGAATTTGTAAATGCACATTTGTATACTGTAATGCACTGGAACACCCAATCACATTCAAGATTTATACTTTTTTTTTTAAACATTTGTCAGTTTTTCTAACGTTTATCAGTTGAACGCTCTGATTATCACAGTTTTTTGGTTTTGTTTGTTTGCAGCCTTGTCGCATTTAGTTTGTTGCTGATCTCTATCAGACGTCTTTGTGTGATATGTTCACGATCAAGCATCACATTACCATACAATCTCACGCTCTAAGAAGCAATGCCAGATGAAGATGTGGGAGATTTTTACTTCCCAACTGTTTTCAAATTTAGCGATTAAGATCCCTGTCTGTGTTAATCCTGTCATATGAACTTTTTTAGTATGGTCTTTGTACATTTTGTGCTTAGAGGGTTTTGCAGCAGGAGGAAATGATCACTGCAGATTTTTAAAGTATGCTGTTTAGAGGAAATGCCATTAAAAGACAAGAACAATCGATACATACCAGTATGTGTATGGGGGATATAAGGTGCTTTTTTTCTCTTCATTTCCTGTGTTAAAACAATCGTGCCCTGTTGTTCAAGGGCATCCTGTATCGCATATGATGACTGATGTCTTTGGTACACTTTGGACTGCAAGCTCGTTTGAAAATATACATATAGTGTCTTTACCGGGCCAATAATCTAATAAAGCATTTCAGAAAATGGTCAGTAGAGCCAGTAGTCATGCGATCTACAGTGTCTAATTTTACTACATGTGGATCTCCAGTGCATTTAGAACCATTGGACAAATCTGACAAGTTTGCAATTTGTGTGAATTGTTGATTTATAATGATATACACGTGATGCAAATATTTTGGAATAAAGTAACAGAGATATTACTACTAAAGTAACAGAGATCTATCATTTGTCTAGTTTTGTCATAGAAGAATAGGATGCAGTATAGCTTGTACATATCTCAAAGATCCTTCATAATTTGGAACAAAATTGTGTACCTGTATGTGTGTTTGGGTGGGCTTGAGCGGATGGGAGCAGATGAGAAAGTGTGGACTTTTTGATTGTACTGTATAGACAACAATTGACAACGATGTGTGACGGGTTCTTGGTAAAAGGTCGTTTATTCGCTCCTTATTTTCTTCGCCCTTGTTAAATATGTGGGTATCACATTAGAGTGGCTTTATATGTGTTTTGGTCGCATCGTTGGCAGTGTGTCAGGATATTATATTGGCCTGAGTGATGGAGCTGCATATCCCTAATGTCCACTGTAAGTGTGTCAGTGTTGATGTCCGCGCATGAACATGGAGCTCCTACATTTACAGGGATGCCCATTCTGCTGAAAAATAGTCCAGTTGGAACATAATATTGTGCTTGACTTAGCCTTTCATACTAAATGTTAATGCTCTCGTGGTCTCAGGGAGTGAGTCACCAGTCTTGTTTATTGTTGTGGTCATTGGCCTCGTTCTCTGCAAGGAAGGAAACATGTATATGAAAGTGAATCTGCATCCTGGCTCTTTAGCCACACTGTACAGTTAAGCAGACAACAAGAAATCATAACCTAACAATTGAAATGACATTTGCCTAGTGTACATTATGCCAGTGTGAATACATGCTAATTGTACTTCATCCGTGTTGGGACATGCATTCTGTTGTGTCCTGGGCATGGCAAAGCCCTTTAAACCAATTAGAGCATCACAGCCATGTTCTTGTTATTACTGTTTTACAAACATTTTAAATGGACTGCATGGATACTCTCTACTGTGTGTATAATGCACTGCAGATTGTGAGCACGCCGAACATAATCTTGGTTAAAGTGACTTGAATACTTTGCGTGAAGTTACTATGCGGCCACAGAGGCTATAAAAACACAACCCTGTCCTAATAGCATGTTTTTTCAGATATTGAGAAACGAGACAAAGACAAAGCATTTCAAAACTTTTTCCACAATTATTGTGACGTATATGGTCTACAACTCCATTTGAGCGGAGGAAAATTTTTTTCGAGAGGCTCAGCAAATGTGAACATAAATGTGCCCGCCCTTCCATGACTCGGTATGCAGCTGTTGATGCTGCAGATGAAATTTATTTTGGGTTAATAAGAGGCACTTTAAAAGTAGAACTAATTTTAAAAGGATGGGTTAATTCTGAGCACAACCGCATCCCTAATTAAAAGCAGGTGTGCACACTTGTGCAACCCATTATCACAGTTGTTTTCAGTATTTTTAGCAAACCAAAGCAAATGTATTTATATAGCGCATTTCATGCACACGGTAACTCAATGTGCTTGACATGATTAAAAGCCTTTGAATAGAAAGAAGTAAAAAATCCAAGCAGGAAGAAAAAAAAACATAAAAAATGAAAATGACAACAAAAATACATAAAAATGAATTCAAGAAATACAATTTAAAAACAGCATGCAGTGCAAGAAATATCATTAAAAAGTACTTTTCCTCCTGCACTTGATGTTTTGTTTTTTATTTTCAATAGAGATGTACCAGTTATGTAATTGGCAGAAAAACTTTTGAGATGAACTATCTTGATGTCATTGTTTGATTAGAAAAATCATGCATTTGAACAGGGGTGTGCATGTAGAGTTTTTATCATCACTGTATGCACAATTAATAACACCTGGATACCCATTGTGACTTTGCACTCACATTGTACCTTGTTGGTGACTTTTATTTAGATTTGTGTTGTAGTGAACTAACAGCTGTCTAATAGTAAAAGTGGATAAACACAAACGCATGAGGTTGTTCTGCGTAATGTTTTCTTTGTGCACTGCAATGACCTTTTCCAGAGTGCTTGGGTTTTTTTTTTCTTTCCTTTTTTTTGTTTGTTTATTTGCGTCATTAGTCACAGAGAAGCAACGAGAAATGTCTTAGTTTTGGTCATAATGGTTGATCTGTTATTTGTAAAAATGTCAGAGTAGCATCTCTTTATCTGAAACCTAATTATCTGTCAGTCAACTTGAACAAACACTCAAATAGAAATGTCCTCCTTTTTACTGTATTCCCGTAGGAGAAACAATACAGCTGGTTCCACTAGCTAGCTGCAATTACAGCGTCGTTTTCCAGCAACTGGTTAGTGATGAACTTAAGTGGGGAACGATTAACGTATAAGGCGCACCTAAAAGCCTTTAATTTTCTCAAAAGCTGACTGTGCGCATTATATATGGATTAATGTTGAGCCTTTAGTGCGGCTCCGTCTAATGGATGTATAACGTAACCCCAGCCTCTACTGTAGCATCTATCCTATGCGGCTCATTGGTGTGCATGGTATACGAAAAAAAATGTAAATGCACCGGCCAATGAAGGTGCGCCTTATAGTCCGGAAAATATGGTTGTTCAAACCCTAACTGCAATATACAGTATTATGTGTCAGACCACACCCATTTCAATACAGAAGTAACATTATAAAGATGATTGGTCTTCAGATGTCTTTGTGTTTAGATCCAGCATTTGTACAAATAAAGGACAAGGATCTGCGAAAAAAAAACAATACTAAAAAAAATCAATAAATAAAATGTATCTAAATGTCTGACTGAAACAACTTTCTGATGATATAAGAAATAAGCATTTATTTTTTTTACCTAACCAGTTGTTTTCCTCATTGTGAACTGCAACTAAATTATTTTCATCAAAGCCTGCATGATCCCGTTTTCAGGAAAAGGAGTGCTGTCTTTTTAACACTAGTCCTGTCCTCTGACTTCACACGTGGCAACAGATTTTTGAATTACTAGACCTTGCCATTTGTATACAAACATTTCCTGCCAGCAGAGCGGTTTCCGCGTTTGGCAGTATATCCAGTGTCATACTCATACTCGGGATCGCACAGCTCCGGAAATCTGATGGATAGCTTCAACAAGTAATATAATTAATAAATAAAAAATGTGCCCAGACTCAATAGTTTGATTATTTTGTGGCTAGTACTATATTTGGTGCTGCATTTTTTTGGTGCCATGTACAGTATGCTTGAATGCCTAGTGATTTAATAGTGGTGTAATGATGCTCATGTTGCTAGAAAATATTCCCTTTCAAAGCTGAATAATATTTATTTTTCCTACACTTTCTTATTCAATTCGCATGATATCATGCGAAGACTTTCTTCTTTATTGCCTCTTAAAACCAGTGTTAATGGTTCTGGTTAAATCATTTTATTTACTAGCTTGTAATATCACACCCTTTTCGACTATGTAATCTAAATTACTTCTCGCTGAAGACGGATGGTTTAATTTTAAATGTTTCATCAAGATCTTGTAATAACCTCATTGTTTATCTTATCTGATTAATAATCGCTGTGCCAGAAGTTCACAACATGCACAATATTTCAAAGTCAACAAGTAACTACAGAGCTGCCATGATCTCAGTATGTAAATTAGTCTTTTTTTTTTTTGGTTTCATTTTTACATATTTGCATTACATCACACATTCTACACGCCATGTGTGCTCATCAGTGGCAACGGCCAAGAAGAACTGTGGCAATGCTTGGCAAATTTCTCCTCTGCCAGTGTTGAAAGATATCATCGCGGGGGGTCTTTCTAATTAAACCACTGGTCAAATCAAGACAAGATGCGAGATTTGCTTCACAAAGTGACTTCGTATCCTCCAGCTACCTAAAACTTGGCCTCTATTCAAGGTGGTGGTTGAGGAGGGGGGAAAATTTTTCATTTTCCTGAACACCCCCTCCTCCCTTGCACCCTAGCCTTCCTTATCCATATTTCATGTAGCGCTGCAGAGGTGCGAGATTGTGTGAAAGTAATCCACTTCTGGATATTTAGTCCAAGATTAAAATCACTCGCCTCGCTGCCTATAGTTCTGCTCTCCTTGTATTGATTGCCTCTGTCCAAATATAAATCAGGGATGTACAGAACATTTTTCCCAGGACTTTAGAATTTACCTGTAAAATGTGGGTTTCCTTTTCCGTGGTGCAAAAGGTAAATGGGAAAAAAAAAAAAAACCTTTTGAAGCAGGAATTCAGCAGTGTCATAACTTCTTTTTTCGATGTGTAGATTTCAAACGGATTTTTTAATTGATTGTATTCTGATAGTTGACCCTCCAGTCAAGTGTAAAATTAAAGGACTGGATAAATATTTTGTGGGTTGCCTGCAAAAAAAATTTCTATGGAAGCCGTTCTAAATTTTGTCCAAATAAATCCCGCTTCCTTGGGTAAAAATACATTTTACCTACTTACTCTTGACGGCACAGTGAGTCAGCTGGTAAAGCGCTGGCCTCACAGTTCTGAGGACCCGGGTTCAATCTGTGTAGTTTACATGTTCTCCCCGCGCCTATGTGGGTTTTCTCCGGGCACTCCGGTTTCCTCCCACATCCCAAAAACATGCAACATTAATTGGACGCGCTAAATTGCTTCTAAGTGTGATTGTGAGTGCGATTATTGCATGTCTCCATGTGCCTTGCAATTGGCTGGCAACCAGTTCAGGGTGTACCCCGCCTCCTGCCCGCTGCGATAGGCTCCAGCACTCCCCGCGACCCTTGTGAGGATAAGCGGCAAAAGAAAATGGATGGCTGAATGGATAGTCTTACTCTCTTAACGGGCACACCTTTGCGTTCCACTGTGGTCATGACACTACAGTGGAACAAGAACTGTTGCAATTTCATCACTTCCATTTAGTTGATACTACAGTAAATAATTATCAACAGAAAGGAGTGTGCAATGTATGTAGCAGGCTCTATTATTGACTGTATGAATAGAATTTCTATTGCTGTTACCCCAAGACTTATTTTCCAGTTGCTCAAACACACTACTATCTCCAACAAACACAACAAGAGCCCTGATGAAAAGAAAATGCCAAATAGGAGCATACAAATAAATATGGTGTACTGTAAAGTGTAGTATTTTCAACAATTGTTGGGAAAACACTGGAGTCAGTGGAAATTGTATTCCTCGGTATGGTTGAACCTGGAAGTGAAGGCAGTGTAGTTATTAGGCAATGTTACTCAAGCGGTGAAAACGAGCAGTGTAGATTTTGGTATTAGCTGCATTTATCTTTGGTGAAAACAATGTTTAAACAGAACACTTCTCTGTTACCACGCGTAATAATAGCTTTTAATAGCATTAACAGGTTGCAGCGAAAGCCTCGTTTCAGGGTAGGAGAGGCCTTTGAAGTCGTCTTTATTGGAGAGTGGGGTTGAAACAAAACCACACAAATGGAGAGTGGAGTGTACACACACTTGTAAATAGCTCAATGAGGGTTCTCATTGATAGTATTCGGGAGAGTGGACTGTTGAACACACTTTATTTGACAGTGCATCAGGGATATTTGACAATTAGAATAATAGGATATTTTTTTCTCTGTTGTTGTGCATATTATACCAATTCATTTATTGTCTTGCTCCACAGTGAGACAAAAAAAAAGAAAAAAAGGTACCCAACCTCAGCTCTTGCAAGTTAAAAGGTCAATTTGAGCTCATAAAACAGGACAGAAGAGGAGCTGTATGTAAAGGCTAATCTGAATAGAAACATGTGATACAATAACTAAATTAGGGACATAAAATGCTTATAAATTGTTGATATCAGTGTGTTTGAATTTAGTTGACAGGTGGTTCAACTTGCATGTGCTGCAAGCAAAAATGTACGATATACATAAACACTATGATAATAGTATGGTTTTAAATGCACAGACGATAAGACAGTAAATATTATTTCTGGGTAGTATAAACAATATATAATATTACGAGTTGCATTGTTTGTTACCATGGAGAATGGTAACATATTTTGTGAGACAAGGCTTAACTTTCGAACTGCATTTTGCAGAAGGGAATAAATGAGGGCGAACAGGACAAATGGAATAGTAATCACTCATTGCAACGTTGGAAAGTAGTGCACAGTTCTCTGTTCTGGCTGCTCAGAATTCTTTGTGTTCCTCATGCAAAAGAGTCAGCTCTATTTAGGAGGGGACCAGGTCAAGAAGAAGATTCTCCTTCCAGGCAAACCCCGCAGAGGCGCTTCTTTGTGTCGAGTGAGGTCGCAGCACATGGATCACTGTCGGTTTACAGTTGACAGCGCTGCCTGCCGTTCTCAAGACTGTCAACATGGGCCAAATGTCAGTGTTCAGACTGAACAACATTCCAAAAAACCCAGATTGGTGCTGGCGCTGTACTTTGAAACGTTGTATCATTTGGGACTACTTGAAGTTACCTTTTTTCTCCCCCGTATATCTAAAAGCTGGTACTTGGCAGTCTCTCTTCAATGTGATCTTTTTTCAATGAAAGGTACTACACCTGAAATATATAACAGTATGTGGAAAATAGTGAAAACAATGTTTAGAATTCATAACTTGTCTACTCAACATATAGGTGCTATATTGGGAACTAGTTGTTAATATGTTAGAATAGTACAGGACATGTATGAGGGCAGCAGAATAGCAGTGAGATGTGCCGTTGGTGTGTCAGAAGAATTTCAGGTGGCGGTGGGACTGCATCCGGGTTCTGCGCTGAGCCCCTTCCTGTTCGTGGTAGTAATGGATAGGCTGACAGACGAGGTTAGACTGGATTCCCCTTGGACCATGATAACATTGTGATCTGCAGTGAAAGCAGGGAAAAGGTGGAGGAACAGTTAGAAAGATGGAGGTATGCACTGGAAAGGAGAGGAATGAAGATTAGCCAAAGTAAAACAGAAAATATGTGCGTGAATGAGAGAGTCGGAGGAGGAAGAGTGAAGCTCCAGGGAGAAGAGATAGCGAAGGTGGACGACTTCAAAAATACTTGGGGTAAACAATACAGAGCAATGGAGAGTGTGGTAAGGAAGTGAAGAAACAGGTCCGAGCAAGTTGGAAGACTTGGTGGAAGGTGTCTGGTGTGTTACTGTATGTGACAGAAGAGTCTCTGCGAGGATGAAGGGCAAGATTTATAAAACAGTGGAGAGGCCGGCCATGATGTACAGATTAGAGACGGTGGCTCTGAAGAAACAACAGGAAGCAGAACTTGAGGTAGCAGAAATGAAGGTGCTGAGGTTCTCGTTCGGAGTGAGCAGTTTGGATAGGTTTTGAAATGAGCACATTAGAGGGACAGCCAAAGTTGGATGTTTTGGACACGAGGTTAGAGAGAGCAGACTTTGATAGTTTGGACATGTTCAGAGGCGAGAGAGTGAGTATATTGGTAGAAGGGTGCTGAGGACGGACCTGCCAGGCAAAGAGCGAGAGGAAGACCAAAGAGAAGGTTCTTGGATGTTGTGAGGGAGGACATGAGAACAGTGAGCGTTAGAGAGGATGCACGAGATAGGCTTAAATGGAAAAAGATGACACGCCGTGGCGACCCCTAACGGGACAATCTGAAAGAAAAAGAAGATTAGGAACTAGCTGACATCATCAATATTCATTCCGCAATATGGATCCTACTTGTTTTTTTGACTTCCACTCCGGTGCCATGATGGAGTTGCCATTTCATCAGCAGCTGGCAAATGCCTTTTTCACTTTGTTCAAAATTGCTGAAACTTTGGCACTGGAGGGAAATAGATATAAAGCACTATTTGAAACTGCCGTGTGTAACACTAAGGGAGAAGGAGTGGGATCTCCAGGGGTCTGTTGGCATGCATACTGACACGGTTCCCGCTGCATGAACAAAGCGAAAGCTCAGATGGGGAAAAGCTGCATGGGGGTTAGCAAGCAGTTTTCACAATGGCCAGGGGATGACAGCCGATCCAAGGTTTTAAGGTTTGGTCATGAGCGACCATACCAAGCAAATGCCGAGGTGACTGTAAACATTCCATTATGCATGCATTAGTTCTCTCAGCTGAGCAGAGGTGGGTAGTTACGCACTACATTTACTCCATTCCATTTGTTCAGGTTACATTACTTTTTACTTTAACTTGAATATTTATGTAAAAAAATAATCAATCCTTTTACTCCATTACAATGATCGACATGCTGCTTGCTGTTTTTATTCATCCATTATTGTGTGCATAATGAAGTCTAAAAATACATGATCTCTCTTTCTCCCTCTCTCTTTCTCTCTCTCTCTCTCTCTCTCTCAGATGCCCTCTCTCGCACTCAAAAAATGAACACACACACACTTTATGAATATGTCTGTTCACCTTCATGCAGTCATTTAAGTGAATAAAGAAAATAATAATAATAATGAAGCAAATAATACTTCCATAGGGCCCGATGCATGTGTTGTTGTTTTTGGGGCAATATAAACTTTAAATGGTGGCAGGTGTGTGTGTGGACTCCCATATACCATTATTTTTAAATTTCATATGGCATTCATGCTTTTCTTTCAGACAAAAGTTACTCACAATTCCTCTTGTAGTTTTTTTTTCACTGAGTTATTTCTTACATTTGAGTTTTACTTTTACTTTTGAGTGTCATTATTCGAAAGTCACAGTACTTGTACATGACTGAAATATTTGGCTCCTCTACCCACCTCTGCTGTTGAGATACTGGAATCAAAAAATTTAAATAGTTCCTCGGTATCTTAATAATATGCATATTTATACATTTTGTGTCTTGCTGAAATTAGCCTTGACCAAAAACCCTTTTATACTTGCAAGAGCAAGAACCCAGCTTGTTGAGGTGAAAAATAGCAATCACACTCAAGACTAGAATTTTTTTTTTTTACTTACAGAGGCAGAACTTCATTCAGTACGCTCTGTGTATGTGGTGCATGGACACCTCATCAAACATAAATACCCCTCCTTGTCAACAGCTTCACCAAGTAAATTAATAGTAGCTTATCAGAATGTAACACAGTTTTGCCAGTGTGTATCAGTACAACCAACAAAACTCAACGCAGCTATGCTTACCATTTGACTTTGACGTGATAGCTGGGTCATGGCACCTGTGGGGGATATGGGTGTTTCTGTATGATATTGCCTCTGCATCATAGCGTTTCATAAGTGTAGTCCAGCAGCCGTCTTGGCCCATCAGTTAAAATAAGCGGTTGAACCTATTTACAGTCACTCACATTTGAAAAATGTACGGGTGTGGTCAGTCATGCCCACAGAAATAAAGTTACGGGTGTGGTCCACCAGTCATGCCCGCCGGTAAAGTTGCAGGTAGGATTAGGGATGGAATCTCAAAACCTTAAAATAATTTACTGGATTAATATCACATAACTGTGAATGAAAATAAAATAAACAAATACAGAACTAAAATAGAAAACAGAAATTTCAAACTCAGAAATGATCATTTCCAATTTCAACTGATATTACTAGAACACAATATTAAACAGTATTTAAATTTTTCATCAATAAAAATTCTTGATCTGACAAACTTTATCTGAAGAAAAGATAAATGCGCTGGCCTGTCAGCGAATAAACACAAACAGTCTATAGCCACAATGTCTTGAAAATCCTGAAAGTTTAGTTCAAATAATCGGCATTACTGTCAAGAAGCTAGCGATACATTGTAACAAACATTCCTGTTGGCAATCGTGATGTATTGTTATAATCTATCGTAATTGACGGCGGTATCTATTCTCAATCCATTGATGAAAGCTAGCAGTAGAGGATCTATACCTCCCTAAAGCATGGAGAGGGGTAAAGTTTTCAATTTCAAGATAACGCGAACTACGGGGGAAAATGACCGTTCGCATTTATATATATATATATATATATATAGACAGACTAGTCTAACGTTAGAATTTAGATCAAGTCAAAGTAAATCACAATCTCATACTTATTATAGTTAGATACTGAAACATTGCCTGGGTTATATCCCAGAAATGTTTTTCAGTGTAACTGAATTTCCTTTGACATGGCTCATGATGTTGATGATTTTAACATAAATGCGCTCACACTACGTGAAGAAGCTCTGAACATGCGCTTTTTGCATCACTTCCCGAACAGTTAACTTGCATTTCCTGTTTCCACCTGAATAGTGATTGTTTAGGAGCAGTGTTGTTGAGTTAACGTTTATGAAATAAACACGTAAATTAATGTCAAGACTACACAAAATACGCAATGTCTTTGAATATCTATTTTTTCTACTCGTAACAAATTTTATGCGTGTGATTTTTCATGCTCGACTGTCCAGAGTTGCGATGGGGCCATCGTGCTCATCAAATCACAGTGACTGTATTTATTATTCGAAGCATCGACATTGGCCCCCCGCAATTCATCGTCATCACCTAATTTTTAATTTGCATTAACAACGTGGACTCCTGGAAGGCAGCAGGGGAGGAGGTGAGAGGCAATTAAATGTAGTACACATCATGTATACACTCGATAAGATTAGATTATGTCACAAGTAAAGAAGTGACCAAAGATCCTGAATCAGAATAATTTCACTTCCCAAACTCTGCTACTCTATGGTACACTGAAGACTTCACCTGTCAATCAAACACACATTAATGTTCGCTGTAGTCAACTTGTGGCTGAATAACCTGTCCCACTAACAAACAGTTAACTTTCAGCCCTTGTGTTGATTGGGGACCAACACACACAACTTGGAGTAAAGTGCTTATCTTTTTAACGACATTTCTGCAGTGGAGTGAGCAGTTTAGCTCCTTAACATGCTGGTTTGCTAGCATGCTGGCTAGCTCGTTAGCTACCAGGATAGCGAACACGATAACTTAACTTTTCCTTAAATGTCTCTGTTGTGTGAATCTACCTGCTGCATATGGAGGATTGCTGAGGAGTATTGGACAGAGCCAACACCAGCAAGACTGTACCGGTCCACCGACGTTCCATGAGCCCGCTAGCGGCAAATGACAGAGCCGTCCAACTTTGTCAGCTCACTGTGTGATCCCCACTCTGGTATTGTCAAGTCTAGCTGGTCGTGTAAGGGGCATAGAAACGTGGTGGAGGATCTGCTTTTATGTAAATTAGATGCATTATAACGTCATTCTCCAGGAAAATTTAGGACAGCTCCAACCTACAGTAGTAGATAAAAAAAATTACTTGGTTGTTTAATTTCACACTCAGTGGTCGGGCAGGCACACAACAATTACAATATACAAGCAATTAAAAGTCAATTTCATATAAATGTCTCCTTACAACTGCTAAAAAAAAAGTTCAATTACTCTGTAATTAGTAGTATATCTTGTGGTGCCTTGTTCAGCTATTAAGTCAGCAATGCAATCAATAGATATTAATATATAATACTGATGCAAACATGGACATAAAAAAGACCATCAAAATGCAGTAGTGAGAATGTATTTTCTTTCTTCATAAATAATGGATGTAAAAACCTGTTCCACGATCAAACTCCTTCTATTATACAGCCAGTGTTTTAAGTTGCTTTTTAATATGCTCAATAGTCATTCAAGTGAGTGAGTGTACAAATCCGCTTCTCCTTTTTAATATGAAGATATGAAAACAGTCAATTACAAAGTTGGAATGCAAAAGTTATTTGATATCATTTTTCAATAAATCTTAAGTGTAAATGTAGTTAAGCAATTTCAAATGTAAAAGCATCAAAACTCTACCGTGACTTTGATGAAGTGACCAAATACAGTAGTGCTGCGTGCAACCTTATTGCTTTAAATGGGGGTCTGCGATCAGCATCTAAACTTGTCTTCTCACATTCTCCTTCTCTAAATTACCTTTGTTAAGGCAGGTACTCCTTTTTTTTGGGGGGGGGGGCAAAGAAAAATCTAAACATGTGGAGGTAATCATTTAATACCGACAATTGATGTGTAATTTGATTTGAATTTTGAAATGTGCTACTTCAAAAACCTAGCGTTTCAAAGTGTTTCTCTATGTGAATCTACATACAAGGTGATGATGATAATGATTCTTAAGCATCACAAAAACAATGGCTTAAGAATGACTTTGTAGGACAACACATGATGTAACCCGACTTCACGCTTACTCATTGGACAAAAGACCACAGACATGATGAGACAGAGTAGCATAACAGTGTGTATTTGTTTCTATTTTAACTGATGTCACCTAATAGGGACAAGGCCTAGCTGGGAGAATATATGTGTATATATACTATATATACAGTATATATGTGCGTGTGTGTATGTATGCGACTTCAAGCTAATGAAGCACATATGATTAAAATCAGATCAGAAACAAGCCCCAGGAGTTGGTGTCTAACTTGGTGTGAAAAGCTTTTGCCATGTTGCAGGAAGCTCTACAGCAGCCGTGTTGATTCCCTAAGGACGAATAGTTTTAATGAGCCTCCCATGGCGACTTTCAGTATCAAGATCCTGCTATTTATTTGTTTATTTATAGCCATCCAGTAGTAGCCAAAATTTCCCATTTTATCCAAAAATGTAAAAACAGAATCTTTTTGTTGATGGTAAAATTATCTATCTATCTATCTATCTATCTATATCTATCTATCTATCTATCTATCTATCTATCTATCTATCTATCTATCTATCTATCTATCTATCTATCTATCTATCTATCTATCTATCTATCTATCTATATCTATCTATCTATCTATCTATCTATCTATCTATCTATCTATCTATCTATCTATCTATCTATCTATCTATCTCTCTATCTATCTATCTATCTATCTATCTATCTAGCTAGCTAGCTAGCTAGCTATCTAAGAATTAGTATTTCCTTATTATAACAACCTGTGACATATTTACATAAGTAGTAGTTCGTAAAAAAACAAGACAATATAATGCATTATATAAATATGGAGGCGAGTGGAGGGTAGCATGTTGCTGTGGCCCTTGACGGCAACACCTTTCCAGTTTCTCATGTAGCCACTTTGGACAATTAATTTACCACCCCTGATCATAAACATCCATCCATCCATTTTCTTCGCCTCTTATCCTCACGAGGGTTGCGGGGAGTGCTGGAGCCTATCCCAGCTGTCAACGGGCAGGAGGTGGGCTACACCCTGAACTGGTTGCCTGCCAATCGCAGGGCACGTTGAGACAAACAGCTGCACTCACAATCATAGCTTGGGGCAATTTAGAGTGTCCATTTAATGTAGCATGTTTTAGGAATGTAGGAGGAAACCGGAGTGCCCGGAGGAAACCAACGCAGGCACAGGAAGAACATGCAAACTCCACACAGGCGGGTCCGGGATTGAACCAGGGACCTCAGAACTGTGAGGCCAACGGTTTACCAGCTGCACCACCTTGCCACCCCACAAATATACAATTGTTGGCAATTACTTGAATCATCCATCTTACCAGATATTTTCTGTACCGCTTATCCTCACAAGGGTCGCGGACGTGCCAGAGCCCATCCCAGCTGTCTCTGAGCTCGGGGGGGGGAGGTCCACCCTAAACTGGCCCTCAGCCAATTGCAGCTCAGATATAAACAAACAACCATTTGCACCCACATTTACACCTACGGGGAATTTATAGACTTCATTTAACCTACCGTGCATCTTTTTGGAATGTTTGACAAAACCACAGTGCTCATAGAAGACCCAGACGGGCATGGGGAGAATATGCAAACTCCACATAAGCAGGATGGGATTTGAACCCCTCTCCTCATAACTATGAGGCTGAAGTGATGACAAAAACATTATCTGATTACGTGTTGTACCCTGTGGCGCTACATTTCTGTAACAGTCTAATAACAACAATGTCACATTAGTATTACTTTATTTTGGACTCCTTTTTGCTACATTTATGATATTCCAGTTGGAAATGCAGATGACTATGTGCAAGATGACAGCAATTTTTTGGGGGGGGTATGTAAACATAATTGTGTTATGTGGATGGATGGTGTCAGTCCCAAATATTGAGAATCAAGGCTTGTTCCCAGGCAAATGTAGCAGAGTGGTAAATGTCATTTGAATATCACAAGAGCACATTTTGAGCAGTTCTAGCGCACCCCCTTCATTTTTATGAACTTTAAGAGTGGATACGAAAGTCAGTTAGTTAGTAGAGGTGGATGCCAGCAGTATATTCTGAGGTCTTTGGGAAAGGAAAGAAGAAGATTTTTTTTTATATATATATATATAGTATATACCAGTTTTGGTTAACCGACTGCCTCAAGGAATTAGGTTAGCCTTGGGCCGAAAGATTTAAAGTCCTTCCTGCTCTGAAAGAAAAGCAATTTTTTTGGACTTAGTAATAAAAGCTGATGGTTGAAAGGATCAAGCCATGTTCCCATTGATTCCAGCAGATTTTTTTCAAGTAACATCTTATTTTTCTGAAATGGAATTCCTTTGAATAGTAATTATAATGGCACTTCGACTTTTTTTTTTCCATTTGGCATCACAGTGAATGTGGACAGCTCCAGGAGCTGAAAGGAGGTGCAGTAACAATATAACAATTGTATTTACGTAGATACAACCATCCAACCCTCTGGCTGACATTTAATTCTACAGCAGTGGAACCTCGGATGTTGTATCCCCCCTTAAGCATTCAATTTAGAATGTAGAAAACTATGCCTGAAAAGTTGCACAAAACTTCTTTGTTTGATCCACTTTTTCTTTGTTCATTTATGACACTCATTCTAAAAGAAGCTTCCTTAACAAGCAGTTTCAAGAGAAAAAGAACAAACAATGGAAGTTGCTTGAAGTACTCTCATTCAAAGTCGAAAGACTGTTTCACCATATGTTCCAATACCTCCTAAGAGTGTTTTATTATTTTGTGGGTTAGCTTCTTTTTACACTTGACATTTGAAATGTTAAAAAGTGAAATGACAGCATCTGGAATATAAATCCCACCTTTCAGTGTACCCGTCTGTGTTTTGTTTTCACCTTTTTTTCTGTACACATGTATAGAAGTTGACAGTAGCCTGGTTTATGCTCAGACTTTATTGTCCATCCATCGATCCCTTTTCTACCACTTTTCCGGGTTGGGTCCCGGGTGAAGTAGCTTCAATAGGGATACCAGACTTCCTTTTCCCCGGCCACTTCTACCAGCTCTTCCGGAGGGATCCCAAAACATTCCCAAGCCATCTGAGAGACACAGTCTCTCCAGCGTGTTCTGGGTCATCCCCGGGGTCTCTCTGCAGTGGGACATGCCCGGAACACCTCACCAGGGAGGCGTCCGGAAGGCATCCTGATCGGATACCCCAGTCACCTCATCTGGCTCTTTTCAATGCAGAGTAGCAGCGGCTCGACACTGAACCCCTCCCAGAGATCCGAGCTTCTCACCCTATCTCTAAGGGAGAGCCCAGACACCCTGCGGAGAAAACTAATTTCGGCTGCTTGTATCCGGGATCTTGTTCTTTCGGTCACGACCCACAGCTTGTGCCCGTAGGTGAGGGTAGGAATGTAGATCAACTGGTAAATTGAGGGCTTCACCTTACGACTTGGCGTCCTTTTCACCATAACGGACCACAAAGTCTGCATCACTGCAAATGCTGCACTGATCCGTCTGTCGATCGACTGCTCCATTCTTCCCTCACTCCTGAACAAGACCCAAAGATACTTGAAGTCCTCCACTTGGGACAGGATCTCATCCACGACCCGGAGAGGGCACGCCACCCTTTTCCGGCTGAGGACCGTGGCCTCTGATTTGGAGGTGCTGATTCTCATCCCAGCTGCTTCACACTCTGCTGCGAACCGCTCCAGTGAATGTTGGGGATCATGACGTAATGAAGCCAACAGAACCACATCATCTGCAAAGAGCAGAGATGCGATGCTGAGGCCTTATCGTGGTGTTCCGATGATCCTAGGAGCTAAGTTATCTGGGGCTTCATGCCCCTGGTAAGGTCACCCATGGCAAAAAGGTCCTAGGTGAGGGACCACACAAAGTAAGACTCCAAAACCCCTATGACAATGGATCTTGGATCTTTGCCTTCCCTTGCCCCAACGCGGGTCACCGGGGCCTCCCTCTGGAGCCAGGCCTGGAGGTGGGATTCAAAGGCGAGCGCCTGGTGGCCGGGCCTGCACCCATGGGGCTCGGCCGGGCACAGCCCGAAAGGGTAACGTGTCCCCCTTCCCATGGGCTCACCACCTGTGAGAGGGGCCATAGTGGTCGGGTGCAATGTGAGCTGGGGGGTGGCCAAAGGCAGATACTTTGGCAATCCAATCCCTGGCAACAGAAACTAGCTCTCACCTTTTTGGCAGACTTTATTGTCATTATGATTTCAATCCTTCCGATTGAAGATTTCCGGTCACTCGGGCCTTTAATTAATGTGGGATGAAAGTAAACATAACCTAAAACAGCCAAACACTGTAACGCATTTTTCTTCGCGCCATGACAGGTCAAGCTGTCATGAGTATTGAGATTGGTTGAAGCAGTTCCAGTTGTTTCCCTGTCATGAATTGTAGATCTAAAACAACATCTAGGTGCTATAATTCATACTCTTTCAATGCTGTCTATTTTAATATTTAAAGCTGTTCCACAGTCATGTACTACATGTCAGATGCTGCAACATGCCTAATTAGTTAACTTCCTTGCTGATTTGCTGGTTATCCCTGAATAACTTTGGTGTGGCAGGTAATGGAAAGCATAAATCATCTTCTCAGAAAAAGGCTGAATGTTAATTGAGCCTTTTTATTTATAATACGGTATCTGTGACACTTGTGAATGACAGGACTTTTCTTATGGAAACTTGAAGTGCGGTTTGCATAAAATAACTGATGGATGTGGACTTGGTCCTAATGGCACGGCTGTGTGTGTGCGTGTGCACTGAAGCGTGTCTGTGAGATCACAATGGCTCATGAGAAATCCTCCACAGGGATCGGTTCCAGCAGACCGGGCCGTCGTTAGGAAATGCGCTTCCTGGTCCAAGCATCCAACAATTTCCAACTGTGCCTGGATTTCCTCTCTGGGCTTAGTTTGTGCTTGTTTTTGCGAAACATTGTTTGCTTGCTGGGGTGTCTTTCTGTTAGTTTTACTCAATTTAACAAGAAAAATATGCAGGTCAGTAATAAAAGTTAAACCACCAACAGCTTCTGTCCCGTGAAAACAGATAATGCTCATTTTCACAGTGACTGGTACATTTTAGCGTAATTACAGTTCATGTTTGCAGTTTGTACACAACAAAAATCAAGATTCCCATAGCTGACACCAGTCCATAACCCAATCTAATTAATTTATCTAGTCCAGAAGTCAAGCTGTTTCCATTTGCTTGCACAAGTTTTTATTTTATCTATTTTTGAAGGGCAAGTGCCAAGCTTTGCTGTCTGGCCTTATCAATATATATGAAAAAAATGAAAAAAAATCTGTTGACTGGATGTGAAGGAGGTCATACTTTTGGTTCAAACACAAGAAAAACAGCTCTTTTGATTATTCACATGTTCTGTCGAATCCCACTAATGGCATCACTGCACAGAATTTTGAATGAATATTATTCATAAGCGGTGGCACAGTGGATCAACAAAAGCATTCGGCTCACAGTTCTGAGGTGCCGGGTTCAATGTGTGGAGTTTACATGTTCTCCCCGCGCCTATGTAGGTTTTCTCCCAAAAAAATGCAACATTAATTAGACACTCTAAATTGCCCCTAGGTGTGATTGTGAGTGCGGGTGTTTGTCTTTATGTTCTCTTAGATTGGCTAGTAAGCAGTTCAGGGTGTAGCCTGCCTCGTGCCCGTTGACAGCTGAGATAAGCTCCAGCACTCCTGCGACCTTTGTGAGGATAAGCGGTGAAGAAAATGGATGGATGCATGCAATTTAGGTGACTTAAAATCTGAACTTTAGTGATGCTCTGACCCAAACATTCTTGAAATTGCAACAATTACATGAATGAAAAAAAAAGTGGTTTGCCCATCCGCCTCCCCCTCTTGAGGTGTGAATTTTATTATGTATTTTAGTGTAAATGTGCTGTAATTGGCTGGTCTAGGGAGTACCCTGCCTCTCACCCCAAATCAGCTGCAATCGGCTCCAGCACACTCGCAACCTTAATGAGCATAAGTGGTGTACCAAATGGATGGGTGGCTATAAGCACAATTAATGGGGAGTAAGAATTTTGAAATATGCTCCTTACAAAATGATTTGCAAGCTTTTGAACCGTTAAAAAACACAACTCAGTTCAGGTAGACGTTACACTATATTCAAAATCAGCATACTTTTGTCAGATGGTCTACCGAAGTGTCATGGAATAAGTGAGAATGACATGTGCCATAGAACATGCCCAATAAGCAGACTTCTAAATTTGACACACCACGGAGAAGGGTGTTGTTAAATTGTTCTTCTAAGTTTGTATGAACATAAGTATAGAAAATAAGCCCCCCGCCCCCAAATCATGAAAAATAAAGTCTGCCCTCCCGTTGCTGGGTTTTGTGTGGATGTAACCTCTGACTGCACTTCGCAAAACTGTCAGTCATGTATGTGTCTGTGCCTCCTTGTGGGTCAATAAGTCACACACAGCCACAAGCTGACTGTCGCCGGGTCGATCAGTTAACATTCCCTGTTCCGTCAAAGTTATGTGGACGCACACATGACACAAAACCAAGTG
The DNA here is from genome assembly GCF_019802595.1 of Syngnathoides biaculeatus. Classification (NCBI taxonomy): domain Eukaryota; kingdom Metazoa; phylum Chordata; class Actinopteri; order Syngnathiformes; family Syngnathidae; genus Syngnathoides; species Syngnathoides biaculeatus. The sequence continues at coordinate 23,543,270 of NC_084650.1, read as the reverse complement.
AGCAGGTGACTTATTGGATGAGCCGATGCCATATTGGCAAGCGGACTGCCGCGTCAGCTCGCTGGCCAGTTAGTTCATTAGGCTCATGACCTGCTCAGCACGCTATAGTGTTAGAAAAATGGTCCAAGTTAAGGCAAATGGTTAACAAAAACAACTACTGATTCTGCTCTGACTGATTCGTTCACTGCAAATCAACGTATTCCTCTGTAAATGATTCTGCCCTGATGTATTCTCCTTGCCGGGATGTACTTTCACACTCAACCGCTGATGCTAATTTTGAGCAGGGGCTGGGTTCAGGTCAAGTACTTTGGGTGGGCTGAGCCCATGATTTAATCCTGTAATGTACCCTTCTGAAATTTAATTGAAATTTTGAGATCGTGAAACAGATCAATTTGTGAATTACCTAAAAAAAAGGGGCTAGGCTAGCCACTAATGGATAATAATTAATAATAAAAATAACAAAGTAGTAATAATAAAAAGAATGATTATTATTATTATTACTACATAATCGATGCATAGTGCTCACCATTACAAGAATGAATGAATGAATAAAACTGAATAAATATGAGTCAGTATCAGTTTATAGCTCATTAACTTTTAACTATGAGAAGAAAAAGGAGTATTACCTACTACTCGCTTTGAACTGTGTATCTTTGGTAGGACGTTATGTTGGTTCATATATCTCAACTCTAACCCTATCCTTTAGTACAACTACCGTACTCACTCGTCAGCCAACAACAGTACAGATACCCTTTGTGGTCTCTTGCCAAAAGCCTTCTAGATAATGTAGTATCTAAACATTTACCAAAACAGCATATACCTGTGTGAGCAGCTGCTGTCTGTGATTAACAAAATATTACATAGGAGTCTCTTCACTGATGAACACCTGCAGTCCATTCTGTGGATCAAAGAAAAGATGCCAGGTATCCAGCTCTGACAAAATGGCATCAGAGAAAAGGAACATGAAAGTTTTGGTTTTCAAATATATAAGCTTTAACTCAAAAGCATACACGCACACACGCATGGAGAGGGAGAGAGAGAGAATAGCATGTTTGTAATTTTGAATTTGTGTTTTCATGCAGAGGAAAAATATCCTATGCATCCAGCTATTCTCAATGCCACTTATCGTGTTCAAGGTCGAGGTGTGTTGGAGCCTATTGTAGCTGATTTCAAGCGAAAAGTGGACTACACCCTGAACTGGTTGCTAGGCAGTCGCAGGGCACATCCAGACACAGACAACCATTCGCACTTGCATTCACACCGTCACTAAAATCAGGCTGCCTGCAGTGGTCAAGCAGAGGCACCGCTACACCATCATCATCATTTAAAAAACACAGTGTCGGGTTAGTCTCTTCAAAGTGTTCAATATTTATGCAGTCAACCCACGACATAGAGGATGGTTTGCATTTTGGCCCCACGTCCAATTGAATTTGTCACCCCTGCAAATCTCGGCCATCACTGGTACACCTCCTTCTAGGGTGTGCACATATCTACATATACAGTACAAACTATTACTCAGGTGAGTCAACACATGATTACTGCATTTTGAGGCACCTTATTGAAAAGGAGTGTTTGCTCATTTTCTAGATTTTGGTTTTTGATTCTAGCAAGGTAAAGATTTAAACTATATTTCATTCATCCTTAAATGCACATTAACTGCACCTAAGATGGCACAATTAGTGGGGGTGGGGTGGGGTGGGTGTAATGCTCTATCTCCCGTGTAAGTTGATGCAGGGAGTCACACGGATGTGCTGTCAATAAAACAAGTGACTTTTACAGCTTATTATCTTAAGTGTTGCTCTATTTTTAAAAGCAACGTCTTTTTTTTACCTTCGGTGTGATATCCGACAGGTTAAGTAATAACAGGGATCATCTTTTAATGTGTTCCCTATTTGTTTGTGTAAAAGATTTATGCTATTTGCGTTATTGAACATCTGCATAAAATGGTATGGTATAATCCTGTTGTATATAAACCTAATTCGCATTTAAATCTGCATGGTAGTTGTAATATATCTGTGTTCAGAATGAGAGTAATAAAAATTCTCATACTAATAGCTTTTACTTTCATAGAAAATGCAGTGGAAACATCAAATCAAAGCAAGAAAAACATCTTCAAGATTTTTAATGAAAAATGAATACAGTTCTACAAGATTGGGTAAAATAGTATTGTCTACCTTTTTCTTCACAAGCTGCAAAGTTTCCTTTATAAACTAAAAAATGCAATTTTGTGGTGGGAATACAAGGTAGAACTGTTAACGAGATTTGGAGCTTTATTCACTTTGAAACACGCTCCTGTAATTCCAAACAGGTGCTGGGTATAAGGAAGCATTGCTGTACAATTAAAAAAAATGGTATGTTCCTCACCTGTTTAGCACTATTATTATATATGAAGCATCTCTGTGAAACTGCTGTCAGGAAACATATTATTCACAGTCGTACACTGCACCCAAGTGCTCCGTCCAACAATCTGCCTTTGAAGATCACTCCAACCAAGGAAATTAGCTTTGCAGTTGCCATGGTAACCAATGGCTCCAGTTTTAGAGGCACAATCTAAACAAAAAATTCAGTACATGTACAAAATATAAGTTGGTAGAGACAACAATGGAACCTGGTTTTAATGAAACTGCTTTGAGTTAATGTGACACTGACATGGATGAAAACTTACACCTACGTTTCTAATAATTTGCATTTTTGAAATTATTTGGCTGTAGTAGTGATGCAAATTATAAAGAACAGTGATGAAGCAATTAACCAAAAGTCCTCCAAAGCTCGTCAAGCGACTTGTTGATTCCTGATTAATTTACTACTCGCTTTGTTGTGAATAGTTGATTACAAACTAAATATAAATATATACATACCAGTACATCATTTACGAAGATTCTCTATTCTGTAGAGAAAAAAATTAGAGCCAATACTTTTTTCTTTGGCATTTAGATTTTTGAACAGAATGAATCTTAATTAAAAATCTTAATTAAAAATGAATATCACACAATGGTTCTAACATCCAACTGTGCCCGTCATATGATAAAAGGCTTTGTTTTTTTCTTGTTCACCATTGGAATGTCAATAATTTATCTCATTCCTTTAAAAAATATATATTTAATGTCTGAACAGGAACTAATTTGCCTTTTCGTCATCAATGAAGGAGTTTGGATTCCCTCAACGATGTTCAGGCCCCCGTAACTTTTGTCCTGACATGCCCTGTCCTCATAAATTCCCTCACGCCTTCAGAAACTACAGAAGGAAAGCGTGTTGGAGAAAACAAACTCCACCAGAAGGATAACATTTCTTTGACGCGCACCAACCTTGTGTGTCTAATGTGTAAGAATATCTCTGTTTCCTGCTGATGTGATCTTCTCAGTCTATTTGGGACAACTTGTCTCACTGAGCGCTGAGCAAATCTTTTCAAGCGGCATCATTTATCAATTTCAAGAGTGTCTGTGTGCTGCGGCTATTAGAACATAGAAACAACGTTGAAAGTCTCAGAGAGCTCACACTTGGGGCCTAATCTAAAGCGCCATAACAGAGGTGTCAAACTCATTTTTCCGAGCCACTTGAGAGGACCTGTTGCCAACAGAAAAAAGTATAATGGATTTGCCCCCTCATCATCATATATTGCTGTTTCTGCATCGGATGGCATGGCAGCGAGTGTTTAGTGTGTCTCCCTCACAGTAGACAGGTGTTGGGTTTGAATCTATGTGCATGCTCTCTCCAAGCTTGCATGGGTTTTCTCCAGGTATTCTGGCTTCTTCCAACATTCCAAAAATATTTAACTTCACAAGGAATGGTCGTTTCTCCTCATCTGCATTGCCTGCCCTTCCTGGCTGGATGCAGTCGGACATGTACTGCCAGAATATAGCAGCTGGTCACCTCCTGCCTCAAACTCACGTGAGATTGATAATTGAGTTTGTGCACCTACATCACCGAAATCACATGACTGGCCATATTGCCAGTCAAAGAAAACATTGTACAATGCTAAGTCCATTGAGACGAAACAAAAATATGTCTTAAATCACGATGCCCAGAGTTTTGTCCGATACGTTAAACATTTAGAAGGTACGTGGAAAAATTAGACACACTTGGCATAGATGACCCATATTTAATGCTGAAGTCGATGTTTTCGCCGATAAGAAAGTGGACTGTTAACTCACTTCCACTTGTCTTGGACAGCTGGACATACACATTCATCTGGTGAGTAAGTCGTCGAGAGTTACACGGAAGAGTTTGAAAGCGTAGAAAAGTCTGGATGCATAAAAATACATTGTTGCTGGATCTGTTCTCAATCAAGAATAAATCCCACATGGTGATGGAGCCACTCAGATTTTTTCAATACAAACACCAATATTTAAATCAATGACCCCTGGGTTTATACAAACTCGCATTCATTGACTATGATTGGAAACAAAAAAAGAGGACAGCAAGTCGCCTCCTCTGTACATGGAAGTGTATTGCTGCCACACATTAACCTCTGTTAAACCTCTGTGCGACAGACGGTTTATTTTCTTTTTTTAAAAATGCATTGTTCTCAAATGAGTTATTTGGCATTATAAATACTTATTGGTAATTTGAGTTTGAGAAGAATAACTCCTACCTGAAATGAAGTAATCGCTACACAGGCGTGTGTATTTGGTTGGGCACCATCCATCACGTTTAATCGCTGAAATCCATTGATCTTTTCTAGTCTTTTCAGCTGGTATTCCATGGAATGATCTCTTTGAATATTTGTCTCATCCGTTGTGACAACCAATAGTACAACAGGTCTCGGGTATTGTAAATATTCTCCTCCGGTTCAATGTCTCCCACAATGTCGAGCAGCTCTGTTTGACCAGCAATACGGCGCCGTGAAAATGGTGACGTCACGTGCACGAGCTCTATAGCACATGCAGGCCGGATGTCTAGTTGTTACCAAATAAGGAAATGGATTTTTTTTTCCCCCAGAGGTGAATATTAACAGGTCAACACAAGTCTGTGTCCGGGATCTTCTTATTCAGCTGTGGTGGTTTCTTAAAAACTACAAACGTTCCCGTTAAAATTGTGAGTATGGATGTTGTTTTCATGAGTTAATTAAGTGCTCTACAATTCTCTGCAGCACCCCCACCTTTCACTTAAATTCGGCTCGGATAGCCTCCGACTCAAGCATGCCCCTAATGAGGACAATGAGATTGAATATATATATAATGTGCATTTGAGTTTGATTTGATTTTCAGTAGTGAATAAAGAAAACTAATTTGCAAACGTAATGAAACACAGAGGCACCGTGGTGGGCGACCCGTTAGCACATCTGCCTCACAGTTCTGACAGTCTGGGTTCAAAAGGAGCTTTCCATGTGTGGAGTTTCATGTTCTCCCAATGCCTGAATGGGTTTTGACTGGGTAGTCCGGTTTCTTCCCACGTCCTAAAAACATGCACGATAGGTTAATTAAAAACTCGAAATTGCTCTTGGTTGCAAATGTGAGTGTGTTTGTTTGTTTATCCTGTATGTGCCCTTCAATTGATTGAGAACCAATTCAGGGTGTGCGTCACCTTTTGCCCAGTGGCAGCTCTGATAGGCCCCAGCACAACCCTCACTCCAGTGAGGATAAGTTGTATGGAAAATGGATGGATTGATTTTTAACATTCTTATGTGGAGGGTTTTTAAATAAGTATGTTGCAGATTGGCTGGTGACCAGTTCAGTGTGCACACCATGTCTTGGGTTAATTGCCAGCTCACCCATCGCAACCAGTGGCTGTTTGTGGTATGAACAATATGAGTCACAGCACAAGGCGACATTGTAGTAACTGGGTCTGTAGTAACGCACTGAAATCCTACGCAAAATAGTCAGAGGTGGGGAGGAACATTTTACATTTTCTTGAGTCCTGGTAGAAGAAGTGGTATCTCAATTTACGAAATTACTCTGGTCTGGAAGTTGTTTCGTAACATGAATTTTTAGTATGACGAGCATTTTACATGTAAATAGCGTAATCCAGTCCACACAACTTAATTCCACTTACGTTTCTTGGGGCCCATGGTGAAGAAAGATGAAGAAACTTCCAAAAAACACAAACAAAAAAGTCGTACTTTCCCATTGTACGTCAGCTTGTGACAGCGCTCGTGTGATTTGGTGACAGTCGAGTGTCCAAGTGAATCCAACAGCATCATGGGTAAAGATTAACGTCCCTCCGAGCCAATGGGATGCCAGGAAGATCCTACGGCGATATTCAATGGGCGAGCAGCTTTATCACGCCATAAAAACCAAGATACATGAAGTGCATCATGGGTAAAGGTTGACATCCCTCCTAGCCAATGGGATGCCAGGAAGCTGCTACAGCAATAGCCAATGGGAGATCAGCTTGATTGCACCACACAAACAAAGATATAAGATGTTTACGTTTGGTGGAATTTAGGGAATCCAGCGCCTAATTTTTCCTTTTGTATCCTGAATTTCCTTCGTAACTAGAGACTATTTTTCAGAGAAGGTGTTCCGTATCCTGAATTACTAGAGACATTCGTACGCAGAGTATTTGAGAGAGTACTTGTCATAATACTTTTAATGAAGCCTCGTCACTGCCCAAACTTATGGTATTCCATCCATCTGCATCTAATTTGAAAAAAAAAACACCTTGTGGTAGATTGCAAATGTTTTAGCTGTGCATATGCCTACATTATTTTATGGTCACAAGTAACTGTAAAACATGCATTGTTTCTGATATGTTCTGTGCTCGCTCGCTCTCTCTCTCTCTTTCTCTGGCTCTCGCTCTCGCTCTCTCTCACTCTCACTCTCTCTCGCTCTCACTCTCTCTCACTCCCTCTCCCTCTCTCGCTCTTGCGCTCTCTCACTCTCTCTCTCTCACTCTCTCTCTCTCTCTCTCTCTCTCTCTCTCACACACACACTCACTCACTCCCATAGTAAGTAAGTCTGGTCAGCAAACAGCTTCTTTCTTCAGTGATTTAAGTGAATAAAGCAAATGTTTCTGTAAGCCCCTAAATACGTGTTGTTTTTTTTCCACCTAAAGAGTGAAATGGTGGCAGGACTGTGTGGACTCCCATTGAATATGCGTTTGAATGTAATCTGTTATTCCTGAACACAGCCATATGCCAATTATAAGAGGTAATGCATCCTTGTGCAACCAGATTTTTAATTGTAATTTATTTTTTTATTTCTTCTATCTTAACTTAATTTAACCAGATAAAAGACCTGTTAAAACAGAGCATCTCTTTTGGATGGTGACCTTACCAAGAAGGCAGCAAAATTAATTAACATCAAATCCAAGTCATATTCAAGTTTCAGTTATTTTCACCTCTCCTCTCACAAAGAAACAGAAATCAGTCTGTTGTTGTATAAATTAACATTTTAGACCAAATTAATCTTAGAAACAGTTTTAAAATGATTTATGGTGGTCACACAAAACCTGGCATTTTATATCCACCGTAGCCTTGCTCCTTTTTTTTTTTTTAATCTGCTTGGTGAGCCTACAGTATTGTGCTGTTTAACACAGAAACAATATATTATCAGACAATTTGCTGATATATATATATATATATATATATATATATATATATATATTTATATGAGCTGAATTTTCCTTATTTTTCATTTTACAAAGATTTTAGTCTATAAATATTTATTTGTCTTACATGAAATTATTTTCACCAATATCTGAATTTGCACATTCATATTTCATTTGGTTCTTTTTTTAGTTTCCATTCATCCTCCAATTAGTGACTCAGTACATGAGTTTTTTTTCACTGAGTACTTTATTACTCTTACTCAAGTAGGATTCCTACTTTTTATTTTTACTTGAGTAATATTGTTCTAAGTAACAGTACTTACTTGAGAGGAAATAGTTTCATATTGTCATTATGATGTGTACTGTAAATGGTTGGCATTTGTATTTGTACATGTAATGTGTCTTTACAAGGCACTATGAGTGCCAAAGTCGTGGTCTCGCATTTGGCAGTATTCGAGTGGAAGCGTCACCGGCCACGACCCTGGTTTGGACAAGCGCTTTAGGTAATTTATGGATGAAGATTCTTATTCTTAATTTTCAGGCACTTTGATGTGACAGCATCGTGATAAAATGTAGAGTTGCAATGTTATGTAGAGAAAACAATCCATTTGGAATGAGACACATGCATTGACCTCCTGCCAATAAATGAACATTTAAAATAATAAAAAAAGCACAGCTGTCATTCATAATTGGACACAGATTCACTTTTCACAAAAAATAAAAATGTTATTTGGGTTTTCAGTACAATACAACGCACTAAGCTGGCAAAGACTTTATTGCCAGTAACTTAAAGAAATACGGTATGTACTGTATAGTGTACTCACTATGAAGGGAACCATTAATTCATATTTGACAGACATTGACAGTTCATTTAAAATGCATGATGAATTTGTGAAAACAGTGGCCTCAGTCCTAGTTTCAGTCAGATTGCTCTAGTTTGAAATGATTGAGGCACGGACAAGGTGAGATGCTTTACAATGATGCTAACCCTAGTCCGTCAATTACTCCTTTATCGTTACAATTATCTCAGAAGATAGGAGAACTATAATTGTAGCTATGGCTAAAATGGCTTGTATATGTATCATAAAAACTAATTTTGATTTAAAAAGTTTGTTACAAAGTCCACTACGAAGCCCAGCAGGGTTTCATAATTTATAATGTGTGGCATACCATACGTTATATGTCATGTTATATTATGTAATTTAATTTTCATCTTAAATTTCAACATTTATAAATATATCCTTGATGATTGTAAATCTGTAGAGTTTGTAAGCCGGGGCTAACAATGTGTGAGTGACTTTGATGTTGTTCATCTTTTCTTTAGAAAGTGGAGCAAAGGGTTTTAAGTCTGGTGATTTTCTCCAATGTCTTTATTCATCACAGCACTATCATCTAATATTGTTCCTGTTTGTAAACAAATAAAAAAAGCTGAAGTCTTAACAAATGGGTCAACATTTAGGAAAACAATGTTTTTACACCAGCAAATTTGGCAATGACAGCACATTAGAGTAACATCTAATCAAAATATCTATGTATATATTTCTAGCCCCAATGAGACCGTGCAGAATGAGCAGCATCAACGTGTGAGCCAACTGCACCTTAGTAATCAGCACTATCTATGCAGATATGAATCGAAAACTCCGTTAACAAATAGACACCGGAGATACAGAAATGATTGTGAACGGCGGCAAAAGCAATAAGCACACTAAACGGCTTTGGAGTTCACCAAAAATAACAGTAATACAGCAAACACAATGAAACAAACACTATCAGTACGATTTATCAGCGGCGGAAAACCGAAAGTCTGAAATTTGCAGATGTGAAGGTAAACAAAAAGCAAAAAGAATTGTCAGCGGCGTTGAATGTGATGACGATACGTGGATCAACAGTCTGCATTTGGGAACAAATCTCAAGCAGCACTATTGACTGTCAAGTGTAACATAAACTAGAAATGAATACGTAATTCATATAGAAACAGAACACAAAAGGATGCAAGAATAGACAGCGAGACTGAATGTTGCCTAGAGCCTATTGTGAGTTGGCATTAAAAATGTATGAATGTGGATAATTTACACATTTGTACTGTTGAGCTGTGAATGAGTGATTTATTTATTTTTTTCCCCAATTGAGAGTAGTTTTCTGCACAATATTTGTGGTTGTCACCCCCCGGCTGGGACCAGCCATCTTCTCAACCGTCTCTGAGACTTTTTAAGGGTGGACACCTCAGCGGCAATAAAGCTCCACAATAGAGTTTGCTGTTTGCTCAAGTAAGCAGGCTAGCAGTCGTTACAATAAATGCAGGACTGATTGTTTTGTTTTTGGGTTTTTTCCAGTTCGGGCTGCTAACATTTTAGTCTGTAATTACAGCATTACAGTAATTGATTCTTAAACAGATACACTTAATGTACGCTTGACTTAAGTGGGGTACACAGTCATGATAATCAGGGTGAATTTAAGAATGTTTCCCTTTTTGTCTTTCAAGTCAGCAAAAGTCCAATTATCAGATATGTCCAAGATTATCCTTTGCCTTTTTCCAGTGGTGTGGGGTTTTTTCAATAGATGTTTCTTTTCTTGAATGGCTTGCAAATCAGTCGGACCAATCATAACTGTTAAACCTGTTCAATGTTTCTGATTGCAAATCCCGATGGATGTTGTCAGCATTGAGTTTGGCTGAGCTACAGACTATATAATTATGACACAAATCGGAACAATAGCCAATTAGGTGGCCATCTGAAATTTGCACTGTTGCCAGACACAAATAGAGGATCTAACTGCATTGTTGTTTTTGTTTTTTTTTAACACGTCTCCCAAGTCTTTCTCCACAATGGACCTTTCCAACTGGTGGTCTTCAGCTCCGCCTCCATAGCTACAATTGCCATGCCTCCAAAGTGGCAACTGAACATAATGGGTTTGAACTGGATCCTCTATCGCGTATTCCAGATAATATTGGGGTATGATTTTTGCCAAATACGTCAACTATTTCACGCAAAGATATATACACGGAAGTAACATTTTGGACGGAGCAGGACGCAATGTCAAAGTTACAGCGAAACGTTGGCGACCGATGCAAAAAAAAGTTTTGACGCCTGACAAACTTCATATTGAAATCCAACAGGATAAAATTGTGGAATCGTACTGAGCATGCAAAGCAGGGTGAGTACTTTTTACTTGGAAAGATCACGAGTAATATCATTGTAGTCTTTATATGTGAGTGGGTGTATTCATTTGACTTGGCTCCTAATGGAACCCAGTGCTCCGTCTTAAAAGTCTGATGTGATACAAATAGGAAAATTGACATTTCTCTTGCATGACATCTCGCATTTAGGATCACTAACCTAACTCTTCGGCATAAAACATTACACACTTCATTCAGCAGGTCAGTGATACACTAACAAAGTGAAAATTATTCTCCTGCAATGTATAAAGCACTGATAATAATGAAATGAAACTCAGAGAAGATAGTTCTCCCTCACTTACCTTCGAACATACAGCCTTATGTTTGTTGATATTGTTCACATTAGTTGTACGTGGAGTCTTCCGCGAGCCTTAATCCATCGTAGACACTTCATCAACTGTGTTTTGGTTTTGGGAAAATGAATCAACCGGGCCCCTTGTAACCTAGCAGGATATCTTTCATGAGAATTGCACATTCGCTAAGCGCATCTGAGGACCATTTTGTTCGTAACATTAACTTTTCCGACCGCACGCGACCGATAACCAGCATTGATTCTGGGACATGGTGACAAGAGTGGCGGGTCAAGCCAGGGGTTAAGACAATGCGGCTATCTGATTCGCTATTATTGTACGAGTGATTGACAGGTCGGAAAGGTTGATAATAATGAGAAGTGGAAGTGCCAACCAAACAGTACAGCTACTTCCACTAGACGTCTTCTATTTCTTCCTGTGGTACTACTTATCTTTGTCATCGGGATTCCCCGTGCCACCATGTTAACTCTCACAGTTCAGTTTTGTTACTATAACAGAGATTTGGTTTGGGGGAAGAGATTCGCAATTGTCATTGGAAATGTTACTAAAAGTGTGGTCTGTAGTTTGGGTCATCGTACACCACCCACTATAATCGTAGTCAGCACACATTTACTGATTTTTATTTTTCATCATAATGTGTAGCATCTCTCACCTTTAAAAATAATAGATTAAGATGATTAAAACTGGTACGCATGTAGCCCGCCTGGGATGCAAAAACTTTTTTCATCTTACTGTTACAGTTTCGAAAGTATGTAGTAGTACAAGTAATAGTAGTACCACAATGCACCCAAGCGCAAGTTTAATGTCAATATTCTATTTTTAGAATATGCCTTGACTTGTGTAGACACCAGAAACTTCCCACTTTTATAATAACAACAATCTCTGTGGGCAACATGTTTTCCCTCCACCATTGACCACAGTTCGGCGTCAAGGGCTTACTTTTCAATAGAATCTCTTTAATGACAATTCTGGGTTCAACAGACGTCATCAGAGCACGACTCAAAGGAATCAGTGGTTACTTAAAATTTATGTGGAACTTGTCACATGAGATAAAAATACTGTCTTGGCCTTGAGAACACAAGTTGATTCCCACATCTCATATTGGCCATGCACGTTTGAGAGCGGAGACCAGTAGACCTAATACTCTAACACGGAAAATGTTGCTTCTTTCCGTATGTAAGTTAGATAAAAACATGACAATGTTTTCACTGTAGGATTTTATTTTCTACGTCTGCCGGATTTATTTGCTGTAAATGTCAGCTGGTGACAAAATAATGACTTTTTTTCTTAAGCTGAGCAATTTCCCAGAAATGAATCAGTGGAATGTGTGCGTGCAGTTGCTTCTTGCTCAGTCTCCATCACTAACATTGTGACAAGTTCTCCACCAGTGGGCTCTGACAAGTAGATTGGACCTCTCACAAACAATGAGTGACAAAATGAAGATTTCAATACATTCGGCGCATGCCCCTAAAGACCTTCTGCACTGAAATGGATGGACAAATGGATCATGTTAAAAATATTGAAGCAGGTTTCCAAGAAACCTATTTCTCGTGGAACACTCTGAAATTGCCACATAAATCTAATGGTGAGCCTGTTCATACATGCATGCTCAGAAAATATTAGTTAATTAAGGTGTCATTGAACCGGGCTGGTTGCGTGACGGGAAAATCCATTGGCTCCATTAACATGGGAACTGTTTCTTTTTGCATGTCAAATGTCAGAGACAAAATTGGATAGAAATGTGACAAATGCACGTTTCATCCATTCTTGTTACGTGACACTTTTACCCGTAAAAAAAAAAGTCTTATATATTAAAGGTTCGCAAATGTGTCTTGATAGTCACGGCATTGCATGGATTCTGAAAGGAGTCACAACATTTAAACACGAATGACGCGCAAATAAATGTCATGTAAAGTAAGCATCTCTTTATATTTCAGAACTGTATGTGATAGTTGGGTAGGCACAATTCTGTAACGTACTAAATGTCTTCATGCGAGTATATATTGAGGCAAGATACAAAGAAAGCAAAGAAGGTAACTTTTTTTGGGAGAACATGAATGTACAGTTAAGGTCAAAGGGATTGAGTCAAATTTTGAGTTGAGCTGAGAACTCTATGTATTGCTGTTATTGTGATGATGACTATTATTAATCAATATAAAGATGTAAATGTGTTCATTTATGTTTAGGTGTTGAATTACATTTTGATCGTCAAAACCTTTCCAAAAGAACTACTTCTTTCTCAATTCAGGTATATCCACATTTCTGAATGTATTTCCTGACAAATATTTATCGTCAACATACCCACCACAACTAATTTCCAGCTATATCAGCGACCCATTCAACAATTTAAATTGAATTTGAACTCCAAATTAGGAGACAGTATGAATAACCTTGGACATAAATGCATGTGCGAGCAACTCTGAATACAAACGTTTGAGATTATTTTCTATCTAACAAAGACAATGTTGCTGGATTAGAATGTTGACATTTTTAAAATATAGGGAATTAATGTGTGATTCCAAATGTTACAGCAAACACAAACAGATGTTCCAGTCATCCAGTCAATGCCATGACAAATCATTATAGCTGTTTGCAATCTTTCTTCATGAAAGTGAAAGGAGTTCAATAGAACAACAATGTCATTGGAGCCCAGACCACCACTGCGGCCAAACTTATAAAAAGAAAAATAAAGGAGCCTCTTTTATACAGAGAAGCCAAATCGTTGCAGTACTGCAAGTTGCAGTAGTAGTGGTAGTAGTAGTGGTTCTCAATGAGCTTCTGTTGCTCGACTTGTACTAAACGTGGTGCTTCCTATCTATAGATGATTGCTTGACGAGGGACATGGAACAACTTGATCTTGGAATGATTACAAACTTCAGCAATGAACCACTATAATGGATGAAAGTGGACAAGTTAAGATAATAACACAGATTTAAGTATCAACAACCTTGGATAATGAATAAAAATTTTTGAGCAGATGACTAACAGTGAAGCTCTAATTGATGTGTGCTGGTCAAAACCTAGGGCTAATAATTCACATTTTATCTGGAAATTACACTTATTTCTATATGAAATGTAAATACAATGCTTTTGTTTCAGTTTAGCTTGCTACATGTTCAATGTAGAGAGGAACCCTGGCATTAGAAAGAAAGATAAACCAACAATGCACACCGAAACAGCATAAAAGTGCCAAAAGTAACAAAAAATAAAAATGTAGAGTAGAATTCATTCTCCTGCACCGGTGGACTGCAGGTATTTTGGCAAATTACTTGTGCACAAATGGCTCCAGCTGTCTCGGGTTTGTAAGGCACTTTCTTCAGACTATATTCCAGCTCCTTCCACAGATGGTCAAAAGGATCTCGATCAGGGTTCATTGTAGGCCGCTAAAAAAAAAATCCAATATTTTGTGCTGTATTTTTAGCTTTTTGTTTGAGGACATTATCTAGTTGCCAGACCAATGAACTGAAGCCAAAACCAGCCAAGTGCTTATTGGTGCTCGCCAGAACATTTGAGTCCAAAATGCCTGTCTTGGGATTTTGTTGTATCCTCCACTGATTCAAGATGCCCTGTATCAGGGCGTCATAACACAACTGAGCCTCCTCCATGTTTCCTAGTTTCCCCACTGTTTTTATTTTTGGGTTTCCACATCACGTCAAAAGTGTAGGTATACTTTTGTTAAACGAAAAAAAAAACACTTGAGCTTATTGACAAGCCACAACGCTTCTGGAGGAATCCCTTTTAATGATGAGAACTGGTACTTGGGAAGGTCACATCAGCTCTGATTTTCCAGATGCACAAATAAATCATACAAAGGAAAAAAAAAACATTTCAAATAACTACTATGAAACATTATGATGTTGGTTTTCTAAATACTGTGTCACTAGGATAAATTTCTGATGTAAATTCAAGACAATCAAAGCCCTGGGGAGGTACAAAAATGTGCTGCCCAGTGTCAGAAAGGTTGGTTTAATCACAAGTCCTCCAACAGCCAAATGAGCCAAAATACTTAAAGGCTAAACATGTGTCAATTTCTGAAGGGCTCTCATCTAAATCCTTTTCCCAGGAAGCAGCTGAACATGCAGTCTGGAAACACCACCCTTCAACAAAATATTAAGTTTCGGGTCCCCTCTCATGGCTATTCAGACCCTTATACAGTGACCCTCTAACATGGACTTGGGGTTATTGTCACACTAGTTTTCCCTCTGACAGACCCAGTTTTGTATCGGCTTGTCCCTATTTGGCTAAAACCGCCCCCTTTTTGCGAAATGGTTGCCTCCATGAAGAAGATGTGAGAGCACACGTGTTCGTTATGTTAACAGTGCTGGCTCAGGGCAGGAAGGTGGGTGGAGATCTTCACTAGCGACAAAGATAAGCTCAAGAAATTCAAGTGACCTGTTTTGAGCCCTCTCGGCGGAAGAACATACGTAATTCATCAATGTGTGGACAATTTTAATCCCTGTTGCACATGTTTACTGAGGCACCACAGAGCCACTATCACATCCCAAATAATAGAAAACGCTGGTTTGGTAAAAGATGAAAGCTTTAAGGGTACTATTAGTGGATATATCAGCTACAATATGACAACACGTTAAAATGCACAACATAAAAAGTTAGTTTATTTCCCAGAGTGTGTTCCTTCATTTTTTTATTGCGAGTGAAAAAAACGATATAAAGTTTTCATTAGACACCGATAAAGTCTTTGCTCTTAGTGACAAAAAAATGGATATTCATATACTTTCCAAAAAAAAAAAAAGTTAAGGGAGAGTAATATTATTCAGTTAACACTATCGCACAGATGTTTTACCGGTACAGGAAAGGGAAGTTTTGAATTTTTTTTCTCCTGATGCAAGTCTCAGCGCAGCAATGACTGCAGCAATGAGTTACACAAAAGCGGGGAGTCATAAAACATTCAACATCATTCAAAGTTTCCTCTCCCATGCACACTGAAACAATCTGACACTCAAAACTACAAGAGAATGTCAGTCCAGGAAACATATTTAAGGAAGTATTTTCTTTCATTTGGGGAGAATAATGGAATCTTGAGGGAATAGAGCTTGTGGGGAAAAAATGGTATAGCGAGACTTTTTGTCCCACCATCTTACTGAAAAGTCATATAAAACATGTCTGTGATGATATTACTGTTTTATCAAGTAAACTTGAGCATTTCTTGCCATTTCAATTCAGAATAGGACAAAAATGAATGACGTTCATCTCGCTTTTTAAACATTAAACATTATTTTAAACATTTCATTAATGTAAGCAAGTCAGATTTGAAATTTAAAGCACAAATAATAATAGCAATTTGTGACCTGTGCTATTTTTAGAAGATGCCTCGCGGGCACCTTAAGTGGTCCTCTCGGGCAACCATGCGCGCACAGGCACCGCGTTGGTGATTCCTGGTGTACTGGTTCAGGACAGGGACAGTCCAGCAAAATAAGGTCCATTTTCTGGAACTCATGTGCACTGTCACTAATAAAGCCCATCTTCACAGTATATGTCTGTTACTTTATTGCTGCCCATTTCTCACTCAGCCCCGAGGAGGACAAACTCACTGCCGAACGAAAGATCTCCCCTGCCTCCCCCGATCACAGTCTGTAGGTATGGTTTACAAATGTCAATCAAATACCACACATATTATGTCTACCCCTTCATGTTTGCAACAAAGATATATATCTGCTTGAAGCCTCTGTGGGTACAACACATCCCACCATGTTTTCGAACGGCTTTCCACGTCTGAACGAGAAGCACTACCCTCCAGCGAGCTAACAGGTAACAGAGACAGTTCAGGGAAAGTCAGCAGTTTATTAAACATGGCGGCACATGTCACGTGTTCTTCAGCCTGAGGCTCATGATACAAGAGACATTTGAGCACATACAGTACTTCCTGCTAGTTATATACGCAGTCCCACAATTATTTACGTTTCAACAAACAGTATTACATTAGTCTGAATAACACAAAATACATAATCCTTGGGGTGGCATGCTGGGCGACTTGTTAGAGCCTCTGCCTCTCAGATCTGAGGACTGGGGGTTTAAATCCCAGCCCTGCCTGTGTGAAATTTGCATGTTCTCTCTGCGCCTGCGTGGTTTTTCTCCAGACACTACTGTTTCCTCCAACATACACTAAAACATGCGTTAATTGGAGAGTATAAATTGCCCATTGGTGTCATCGTGACGGCGACCGGTTGTTTGTTTCAATGTGTCCTGCGATTGGCTGGCAACCAGTTCAGGGTGTCCCCCGCCTCCTGCCCAAAGATAGGTGGGATAAGCTCTAGCACTGTTGCGACCCTTGTGAGAATGAGCGGCTCAGATAATGGATGGATGGACATAATCCTCGGGAATTTATTGTAAGTAATGACAGCGAGCGAATAGTTAGTTAGCTATGTAGTAGTATAAATTGCCTATGTAATTAAATCACGTATAGACAGTACTTAGTGGGAAAGGGGAGACTCATACCGTGCCCCAAGTGCCTTATTCAGTGTAGTATTAGCAACTCCCAAAATATCTGGAAAGTTGAAATTGTGAAAAACAATTCAACGCTACATCTCCTCAACTCAATTCAGTGCCACATTGTTCCAAGTTTTGGCACGTTTACGGCAATTATCTTCAAACATTAATTATTTAGACACCAATCTCTGATTTAACTTAATGGGGTTTTTTACTTTTTCCCACAATTTTTGAGAGTCCCTTCTGGCCTTTTTTTTTTTTTTTGCCTCACCTTTCTTTGTTCCTTGTTAATGAGTGCTATGAATCTTCTGGTTAGGTCTCCAAGGCTGAATGTGATACGTTCACTCGTGGGCTCTGGCAGGTGGTGCAACTGACAAGAACAGTTGTTTTGGGGCCTTCTTTGGAGCTCCTACAACTATCTCTCATCGGCTGCTGCTGTTTTACTCAATCTACCCATTCGACATCAGCTATCGAATACACCAGCAATTTATTGGGACACCAGCACAAAAAGACATGTCTGTCCATCAGGTTTCAATACTTTTGCTGATATTGCAAATGGGGAGACTCCAACAAAATGTGCTTTTGCCCAAGTTGTGCATCCAATCCAGATGAAAATACCTGAACATAAACTGATAATAAAAGTCCACAACAAAAACAAAGGAATTAACCTCACTGATCGGGTCAGTGTATTTAATTTAGAGATTTAAACCTTTAACTTCTTGATTAGAACCTGCATAATCATTAAAGACAAATCTCAAGTTAAGGTTATCACAATACACTTAAATTCGGAGTGTTGGAGTCAAGAACACATCTTTAGAAAAAAAGTGTCCACTTTTGATTTATAGAAGTGCAATCGAGTGGCCAATTTCCTCTGATTTTGTGCTCGTGCTATTTTACATTTTCATCAAACCACATTCCTATCTGCAAAATTGAGAAATCATCATGGTTGGGAGATGGGAGGTTCAGCTTCATCAGCAGTCTGTGTCGCTGAAATGAGACCTTCGTTGGGCTTCTTCATCTGCCTTCCCCGCTCTCCTCACCACTTTCCCCCTCTCTGTTTTTAACTCTCTAGCACACACTCTCATTTGGGCTTTTGCATCCCTCCAAAATTCAGGGAGGCTACACGGACACGAAGGCTTCTTTATCCACTATTGTGCGAAACGATGATTAAACGCATTCATATTTACATTCCACTGGTGAAGTGGGAGCACGTGGAGTACAACCCCTTCTTGGCACACGTCTCTGGGGGGATGATCTCTCAAAAGATAGCACCTCCACCCACCATTTGGCGTGTGTTGATGAGGACGCTTTCATCCAAAATCTCCCATATGTGTTCTTTTGGCTTGAGATGCAGTGAGTGCAAAAGCCATATGATCCACTTCATTTCTCATTAAAGCATTAAAGCATCCAGTGATCCCTATAAACGGGGGCGCTGTCATCCTGTCGGTGTCCCTGTTTTCTTTCAAGTGACACTGACAGTGGCATTGCTCAGAAACAGTTGTGACTATAATTTAGCCAGCGCAACCTTGAAGGACCCAGTGGAATCACTTCATGTTTAGAAGAATACTCGACCTCGAAGAAGAATGTAATTGTTTATCTAATAATTAATCGTCCTATGGCCATATCAACAATATCTAATTAAACTAATGCACTATTGATCCTCGTGCAGTCTTTCTGTATGGTAATTATGAACAAAATGCTGTTGCATGCAAATCTAAACCGCAATTTCACTCATACTGGACTGCATGCTCATAAGTCGTTTGCAATGTAATATGCAATCCACTGATGGCTTATTAAGATCTTTACAGTCATTTAATCTGAGACAGTGGTCAATTATAGCTCTCTGGAGGAGCATTGCAGTTTAATTTGATATAAACAAAACAATGGGCTCTGAATCTGTGGTCAGGATGGAAGCTGATACATTATGTCTGCGAGGCTACATCTTCCTCAAGGGACATCTGTATGTCTGTTTTTCTGTGCAAACAATAAATAATATTAATTTCATGGCAGACACCTTCTTTGGATCGATACCCGTCGACTGCATCAATTGTCTCCGTTAGTGCATCGCGAGAGTAATTACGTAGTTTATGGAGAGAGTCAGGAACACAAACACATTAGTAACATACAAATGAGACTCATGTTTTCTTAATATCTATTAGTCAAGACGTCTCCTTGGGACCACACCAGCGCTAAATAATTCAACATATTACAAGGGAAAAGGTGCCTCTGTTTCGGCATATTGCGATCGCTTGCGTGCGTTTTGACTCTCGGGATATTGTAACTCCAGCCAGTGACAGCGAGAAAATTAATTACAACACCGCAAATCGATGAACCACTGAATGTGTCAACTCCCCAAAGACCTGTGATTGTTCATTGCTGCCTGATGGATGAGGATGAAGGCCAGCGTGTTGAACCCATGGAGCCATGCACACAAACAGACCCCCCACCCCAAAAAAAAGGAAAGAGAAATCACACTTTAATCATTCATTGAAGTCAGATCATAACACTGTTAAATGTAATGTCATTGTTTTGGGAATATTTCACACAAATATCTATATTTAAGACTTGTTTCTATTCCTCATTTGAAATACAGTAAGTGCAATGTGGGTACTTTCTCAGAGAGAAAAAAGAAAGCATATGACTAAAAGAGACAATCCAGCAGCTTGCACTAACTAATAGGCCACAGAGCGGATTAGCAGAATGAGAGAAACCATTAAGAGCAGCCTCACAAGTATCCAAGGATGAGTCATTCATGCTCTTTTTTTCCTGCACATCCAGAAGGATTGGATGGGGAGCTCCAGTTGAGGCCTTGTGCTTTACACTGTCATTCTGCCACTGACTTTGACCTTTAGCAAGGAATGCTGGATTGAGAGAAGGCTTAATGAGTTTGTATAATAGCTAAGCTCTAGCCGAAGAATCATTCATCTAGATGAGGTCCATAATTAGCTGGTAAGACGCTGGACCAGTTCTGTGCTTCCACTTCCACTTATTATTCTGCTGACTAGTATGCAGGCAGTGAAGAAAAGGATAAACAAAGAGACAAAACCCCCTCTGAAGCATATTAATAATCCGCTCTGCGGCGTTGTAGAAAGCATGGCAGAACAGTCCAATAATCACTAGACTGACATACTCGGAAAATGAGGAAAAGCTATCTGGAACATAAGTCATAACCTGGTGTGAGTTTGCTGACAGGTGTGGCATATACTCTCGCGGGAGTGCCAATGCTCACGCCACTTCGTCTGTGTTTGCCCGAAAGCAGTGTGAACCGGTGGACACATGAAGCCGCACATGAATAGCCATGCTCAACAGGAACGTGAGACCGGAGTCGTGCAACTCCATATGTATGTAAAGCACAAACATGCTTCCCGTCGCAGTTGAACGCAAGTCATATCCATCAAACACTGTCTGGCCACACCTACAATCAGAGCCAATGCCAAGAGCCCATTTCCAATACTCTGCTGTTACAATTCCAACAATGATTGGCAGACACTGTCAGAGAGATGTTCAGTGCTTTTTATTTTCATTGTAGCTTGCAGTAGTAGAACAGCACTGCATCATAAAAAGCTATTTTTCTAATATTTGGCCCATCTTATGTAGCGTAAGGAGGTATCTCAAAATGTTAATGATTGTCTGGGTTTTCTCCAGGTACTGCAGGTTCCTCCCGCATTCCAAAAAGATGCATTTTGGGCTAACTGAAGACTCTAACTTGCCCACTGGTGTGAATGTGAGTGTGAATGATTATCTATATGCACCCTGTAATTTATTGGTGACCCTTTTAAAGTGTACACCGCCTTTCGCTCAGAGTCAGCTGGGTTAGGCTTCAGCTCGCCGGCGGTGCTTATGAGGACACACACTATTGACAAATCTATTGATGGCACAATATTTATTTTGTAAAAAAAAAAAATTGATAATGTCCCTAAATTGAGAAACACACCCACCATGAAGTGGTTTGTCAAACTCACCCATGACATTGCACATATGTACGTACATTTAAGAAAGTCAAATTATTCATACCTGAAGTTTACTGAAGGTTACACCAACAATATCTACCACATTAAAGAACATAATGCAAAAATGAAGATCAATGCATTTCCTACTGACCAGAGATTAATAGTTGTCATTTGTCCACACCGGCTCGTCTGTCCAAAATGAGCCTTGTTGCATGAATTGATGAAGCCTGCCCGGATTAGATTCTTCTGAGACAACCAGAACAGTTTAGTTGCAATTCAGTTCCTGGATGAATGAGAATAATAACAGGCAACCATAATTCCCTTTTGAAAGAGCAAAGAAAAATCACATGTTTAACAAAGCTGTAGTAATCTGATTAACCATTGTTCTCACTTGTGTGCCTTAATCAAAGTTTAAAGGGCCCCTTCCATCAAAATCCAAACTTTTCTTTCTTTTACGCATAACATTGGTCAAAATGTGTTTTTTACGTGGTTTAACTTTGACATTTATGAGGGTTGTTGATTGAACACAAGAGCCTTTAAACACTAAATTGCTTGCAAAATCGATGAATTTCCAATCGCCGTCAACGTAATATAAATATGACACCCATTACTCAAACCCATGCCCACGTAATGGTTGACACACCCGCTCGTCTCAGGAAAAACGGCTTAGTGAGGACACGGCTCCGTCATGTGTAAAGCCTTGGAACACCTGCATAACTTCAGTTTATTTGTGTAGCCCTTAAGCACAAAGGAGTCTCAAAGGGCTTCACAGCCTCATCATTGGCAATGAGTGACAACATCTGCTAATCTAAACACCCTGATCGGGTAAAAAAAAAAAAAAAAAAAAAAAAAAAAAAAAAAAAGCTCCTAACCTCATTTGACAGGAAAAAGAAACCTTGAAAAGGGACCACAGATGTCGGGGATCCCACTTTCAGTATGACCAGGTTGCAGTGGATGTCATTCGAGCAACATTTATTATGTTGCCTGGTACTGTACAATATTCATTCAGATGGCATAGAAATCCTTTTAAAGAGAATAGGTCCCACAGGGTAGACGGTTCTGCGTCAGGATCTGGCCCGGTCAATCCTTTAGCTTTAGTTTATTTCAGAGAATTTTCCAAGCAGTTGGAATCAGCTCCAGTGTTCCCGCGACCCAAGAGAGGATAAGCTGCTCAGAAAATGAATGAATAAAATAATTTTAGAACAGTTTCGGAACCAGAATTGTGTCATGTCCATTATGTGGAAGATAACTGCGTGATTATAAGCTTTCACACGCGACTGGAAGTGGCGTTTTCGAGTGAGATACCGCTGACTTCCGCCGAGCCATGCAAATGTAGCATATACTGTAAAAGCACACGCATTGTGGTCTACGATACTATAATACTTAACTCGTCTTATCATTTATAATAGAACTGTGGATTAAATAGCAAACCATACAGTCATTGTTGCCACAATGTGTGTGATAGATGAGCGTTTTGCACATAGCACAAGAAATTGAAATTTTTTTTCAAAATTCAAAGAAACTGGCCGGGGGAAGGGGTGGGGGACTGGGGGATGTCCCGTGCCCGCTCATGGCGCACCGTTACCAGACGCCACTGCGCAGACGACCCGCTAATGAGGACTGAGGTAGGAGATGTCATCAAGGAACAATCAGAGCAATGCCCTGTTCCATGTTTAAATTACAGATCTTAAAAAGCCAATCACAGCAAAGCTAATTTACATTTTGAAATGAGAAATCCAGTCCACTCGAATGCCATCTGAAAAAGACCTCTTGAGCGTTTTCAAACCAAATTATCTTGAAACCATGAAAGGACATCAATTATTAAAAATAAATAATATGCCATTCGACTGTTGACTTGCAAATTGATTTTGCATTCAATATCTAGCTAACTCGCATGTAATAGTTTGTTGCTCTGTACTGCATATTGCAATTGATTGTAAATATAGAAGTTAAAATGACACATTATTATGATTGCGAAGGATGATGATGATGATTATGATTATTATTTGATTGCCAAAATAATATGGTGTAAGCTACTGGTTCACAAATATTTCCACCCCCCACCCCTGTGCGTATGGTTCCATGGAGGAGTCAAATATTTATAAATGGGTTCATGTGTACTCGTAGTTGTAGTAGTAATATAACAATAGAAACCATTTTCAGTGTACAGTAAACCTTGATGGCGTGATGATCCAAAACTGGACTTGCCACGGACATGTCACGAATAAAGACGCCTCACTTGGTGCCCCTCGTGCAATTTGAATGGGCGTGTTTAGGACGCTCCGTGGCCATGTTTTCCCAGTTATCCGCTCCTGGTTTTGCCGTTCCTCTCTCAGCCGTGGCGTTCTTACAACCTTGTCTGTCTCTCAGCACTCCATCCAGCATTGCTGCGCAAGCAGATGTTCTCTCGCTGAGGCCAATTATTACCATTTCTCGCATCTTGGTCACGCTCGCTCGCTCGACGGCTGTCAAGTGGGCAGAAAAGTGCGTCCATCCCTCTCTTTGCAAGTGCGGGGACTGAGACAATTTTTTCACATTAATTTTTTTGAATTTTATTTTTGTTTTATTCATCATCTCATTTTTGTCTTTTGACTGGAGGAGATGATAGCGTCAGTTTTGGGAGGAAACAGATCAGATTTCCGCGTCTGTGGGAAGGCATCATTTGATGTGGCACACGTGTGATTCGTTGTTGCGAGCTTGAATGGCCGTCGAGTCCATGTGCTGAGGAGCACACTTCGGTTCATTCTGTTCACACACTTTGGACATTTAACGCTCACCTTTCTTCTCCGCTCTGTCGTCTTGTGAGACTTGAATTTTTATTTGTTTTATTTTATTTTACTTTATTTTTTTTTAAAGAGGCGAATATGCCCTTACTTCTGGACTCTTTTGTCCGCTGTCGACTCGGCCTGAAGATTCTTGTGCTCTGGCTCATCTTCGCCGGCGTCACCTGCACCGGTAAGTTACTCTCTGTGTTTCATTTTTACGTTTGTGATGCTGCTAAAGTGCCCGCAAGTGTCAAGTGGTTCGTGGCTCGGCGGCGTGTAACGGAGCGCTAGAGTCGTTATCGTTCCGACTTCCGAACGCCGGTGATCCTGCACCCTCAAGGTTACAAAGGGAGGCTCTCGCGCCCACTTCCAACTGGATCCACATATGATGACGCCCCCTTGTTCTAATGTGGTCGTTCATTCTAATCACGCACTGCATTTTTCGTTTTCTTCCACTGTAAAAGGGGTTCTAAGGTGAAATGTGGCCACCCTACACAATGACGCTTTGACCTGCTGCCTCCTGTCTAATGAATGACAAGGCGCTCCTTAACTGTCACGTAAACAACCTTCACCCCAGTAAACGTGCAATGCCGCTTGGCTAACATGAGGAGACATTTTCCCCCTCCCCGTCCAGCGGCTGCAGCACGGATGTCCCACAAAGCAAGGCTCGATCCATCCTGCTGCATTTGCGGCACCTTGACAGCTTTACGGAGTTGGGATACGATCGAAGTGCGTTGATGATTTGCATTTTGTGCTGTTGCCACTTGCATGCAAATGTACTGTCATGTACAAACTTCTATTTGTTTAAACATGACTGTGGCTCTTTTCAACTTGACTCACATTGATCCTTGCAGTTATTAAGTCATGACTAACATTCATTTTGACTTTAAACTCACGCCAACATTTTTTTTCTGGTTGAAATGACATTTGAAAACAAAGCAATGTCATCTTTTTCCCCCCACAAATTGAGACACGACTATAAAGTGATGTTATACCATTGAAATTGCATACAATTAATCAGGCCTCTAAATCTGACACCGGGTGCACATTTCTGACAAGTGGTCAGCGAGACTCTTAGAACGGGCCTGAGATCTTCTTTTGGCTTCCAACCCACTAGTTGCGAATCGCAGGCTCTAACAGTTCATTTCCTCTCATGCGGTTCTATATTGTAAGAACAATCAAACATCTTGATTTGTCAGTGTTTGAAGAACAGAACACTCACTGTTAAGACAGTCTATTCAGTGCGTGAAACACTGTATAACGTCTCATTCCGTTTGTCTGTGGCCTGTGACGATACAACGTTTTAAAACTCATCTCCTCATGACTGTTTTTACAACTCTCATATAGCGTCAAGTAACTACTGGTGTGTGTCCAAAAGCAAGGGGATTTCACACACCATCTGCATTTCACTTCCTTCCAAACTGTTAACCTTGCTTTGGGCCAATGACAAAGATGTTAAAGTTATTGTCTTGCTTCAGGACACAGAGATGATGAATTAAGTGGGCTTTTCCTCTTGCACCAATTAGTGTTTAATTATGAATATATTAGGGCTAAATAAACAGGCATGCCCCAGGGACTGCATCTACCAATCTAAGGGACATTGCGAGTGTAGTTGTATGTACAAGTCTTGTTTAGATGCATTTTCTTAGGTTTTTATACAGTGGTACAATCCTATTTCCTCTCTGTAATTCCTCTTTGGCTCATTTTCATGTGATTCTTTCTCTCCCCCCTTCTCATTGAGCTTTTGCCACCGTCCAAAGACATGAAGCTTAAGGTCAGGATGAGTCTCTAAATTCGCACTGGAGTGACACTGTTTGACTTTGATACTCTTTGTTGGAGCTGTGATCGACTGGGAAGCCATTCAGGGTGTGTCTATTTCCTTTCACTCGACGCATACTGGGATATGCTCCCATGTGTTAAATGTGGACGAAAACAGGGAATTTAACATCACTTCTGCGCCCCCCGCTCCCTCCCGATATCAAATTTCTAGGCACACTTTTCCCTCCGTCTGTCAATCTCAGTCACGTACTGTACCAGGTCAATGTAGGCACGCTTACTCCCATCAGACTTCTTTTATAGGACAGGGCCAGAGCCAGAAATGGATCGCAGGTAATATGGTAGCCAATTTTTCCTACATCAGGACAGGGACAGTCTCCGCTAAGATCAGTCAAATGATCCTCTGAGAGACAAGGCTGCTGACTGCGCTCGCCTGTATCAAAAGCCGACTTGTCTTTTATTCTTTTGCTGTAAAAAAAAAAAAAAAAAAAAAAAGTCAGTGACTAATAAAGGTAGGCCTGTCAGTCTGCATTTTAGCTAGCCTAGCACTTTTTCTTTGCCGGTGTTGTGAGAGGGGACACTTTGAGCTTCAGGAACAAAGTGCTGCACTGCTTTATTTGCCTGTACACAGCATTTGCTTCTCTCTCTCTCTCTCTCTCTGTCTCTCTGTCTCTCTGTCTCTCTGTCTCTCTGTCTGTCTGTTCTATTTTGTCTCATATTTCTCTAAAACACTTTAATGGGAAAAGTGCTTTATAAATTCAGATGATTTGACGATCTATTTCAGAAACGTTAGTGCATACATCAGTCCCTCTTGTGCTTTTCGGTTTTGGATTTTATTTAATCATCAAATAATACCAAGTAAATCCCAATACTCGGTCAGCAATTGAAAAAGAATAGTTTGCAATAAACTAATGCAAAATCTGTTTTTTTTTTTTCAATTATTCAATGAATCAATGGAATGGTCAATAGAAGAATCAATTTAAAAAGTTGAGCATGACAGCTCTAATTTAGTTGTATTTTAAGTTGTGTGCACAATGGCATGTCAAAAGGCCATAATCTGTGATGCTATTGGTTAGCCAATTTGGTTAGATCAACTTTAATAATACCGAAGAAAAAGGAGGTTCAACTTTTTAAAGCAAAATTTCACATTTTAATTAAGTACAGAGTGCAACCTCAGTTCACTAATGCTCCTGTTTACAAACAAATTGCTTTATGAACATTTTTTTTTTTTTAGCATCATGAATAATGCTTCAGCTCATGAGTCACAGCAAACGCAGAATTCTCAGTTGTGCTTTCTCTCTCACTTAGTGTGTAGAAGCCCATAACATAATGACGAGCCAATAAAGTGATGCAAGTTCTGAACCTATCACATAACTTTTGGCCAATAATGTAATAAATTAACCTTATTTCCTTTTTATTATGTTATTGGCCGGTTAAAATGGATAACCTTAGCAAATGTTAGAACTTAGCCTGTAAAGCACTTTGACTTTCGGTTTGGACCTAACGGAGAAAATGCATACTCTCTCTGTCTCTGTTGCTTTCCCTCTCTCCAGGCATTTGTCTATTTAACTAGAAGGTTCGCATCATCCTTAGTTCTGTCTGCTACAACTTAGCCTTTTAAGCCACCTCCAAATGTTGTTGAGCTTTTAGGTTCAGAACTTTCATGATGTTATTGGCCAGGTATTATGTCATGGGCCTATTATATTTTAAAAAAGGGTTAATTTATTACATTATGGGCCATTTTATATGGGTTTATGGTTAAAAAAAATTTAAGTAACAAAATTGCCCTTTTAAAATATCTTTACCTGTTTTTCCCCAGGCCAATGTAATAATCATCCAATAGTTGAATATTACATTATTAATAGTTATTAGGTTATAGGTTCAAGACTTTCTTATTATTGGTAAGTTGTTAAGTAATGGGCTTTTTACATTTTAAAAAGTGCAAATTTCTCATGTTATGAGCTATTATATTTATGGACTTCTACAAAGTGGGAATGTAATTCGCTCTGTTAAAGAAGTAGTTCAGATATATGTATCTGTGACACCCCACCCCACCCCACCCCACCCCCAGCTCTAAATTTCGCCAGGTATTGCTCGCAAGAAACCAAAAAGTACACGTGATTTTTAGGTAGCATGGTAGCCAATTGCCTTCCTGTTGTGATTAGTAAGTACTGCAAAGTGTTCCAGTAATGGTGCAGGGCTTGGTATGCATTTCCACTGAGGGAGGAGTTGCCTAAACTGCGATGCAACTGGGGCATCTGTTGGGGCTAGTTTGGTGGGTAACACTAAATCCAGCGTCTCCTTTCCAGATCACTGCATCGGCCGTATGCAAAAGTAGTTTTGGTTTGTGGCTGGAACAGATTATTTCTATTTCCGTTCAATTTAGGGTTAGGGTTTGGTTCATGAGCATGTTGTGAATAAGTACTGAATGACTGTGGTGCTAACATATCTGTATCCAGCATACAAAATCATAAAACATTTAACTCGACAGCAACTGTTTTAATGTAACACTCACCATTGTACTAGTACATTCAGAAGTTCAGATGTCTAGTGGTAATATATTAGAAAAGGAAAAAAAACTGTCAGTGACAAATGAGAAGTGGTAAAAAAAGTGTTGCTGCAGTGTCACATCATGCATCTGATTTTTAACATGAAACTGTCCCTCCAACTGTATAACATCAGCTGCAGATGGTGACAGTTGAAATTCCACTCTTTCATCAATTGCTGAAAGACATTGGAATAGTGGAAAAGCAGAGGATCCTCTTCCTTTTCTTGACAGTTTCTTGCAGTATGTGAATTTGCAACTTGTTTCATGCCTGTTAATTCACATTAAAACATAAGCATGAAATGCAAGCTGAGCGGAGGAAAAAAAAAATCTTTGTTTTCCCTCGTTGTGCCCCAAGAGAGGGTTACTAAGCAATCGTTGTCTAGAAGAAGCATGGGAATTGGACACAATTTCCACAGGGTGTACATTTTGTGATGATGCAAGCATGTGGCGATCTAGTGACACCAGGCTGAAATCTATTGCCTAATCCTGCCCATTGCTTCTGCCTGTTCCCTTTTAATGCAAGGATTTCCTTTGCCAGATGTCTTTTATTGTTTGCCATTCATCCCAGTTTGTTCTTTCTTGCTGCTAGTTTGTCTCATTGACTCAATAATGTGATCACAGTCACTGTGATTTGACGAGCCATCATGCTCGCGAATCTGCAGTCGAGCACGAAAAATCACACGCGTAAAATTTGTTACGAGTAGGAAAAATAGATATTGAAAATTGAAAGACACCACTTATTTTGTGTAGTCTTGACATTAATTTGTGTTTATTTCATTCTTCTTCTTCTTTTCCCTTCGGCTTGTCCCGTTAGGGGTCGCCACAGCGTGTCATCTTTTGCCATCTTAGCCTATCTCCTGCATCTTCCTCTCTAACCCCAACTGCCCTCATGTCTTCCCTCACCACATCCATAAACCTTCTCTTTGGTCTTCCTCTCGCTCTTTTGCCTGGGAGCGCCATCCTCAGCATCCTTCTACCAATATACTCACTCTCTCGCCTCTGAACATGTCCAAACCATCGAAGTCTGCTCTCTCGAATATTGTCTCCAAAACATCCAGCTTTGGCCGTCCCTCGAATGAGCTCATTTCTAATCCTATCCAACCTGGTCACTCCGAGCGAGAACCTCAACATCTTCATTTCTGCCACCTCCAGTTCTGCTTCCTGTTGTTTCTTCAGTGCCACCGTCTCTAATCCGTACATCATGGCCGGCCTCACCACTGTTTTGTAAACTTTGCCCTTCATCCTAGCAGACACTCTTCTGTCACATAACACACCAGACACCTTTCGCCAGCTGTTCCAACCTGCTTGGACCCGTTTCTTCACTTCCTGACCACACTCTCCATTGCTCTGTATTGTTGACCCCAAGTATTTGAAGTCGTCCACCCTCGCTATCTCTTCTCCCTGTAGCCTCACTCTTCCCCCTCTACTTTTCTCATTCACGCACATATATTCTGTTTTACTTCGGCTAATCTTCATTCCTCTCCTTTCCAGTGCATGTTTCCAACTTTCTAACTGTGCCTCCCCCTGTTCCCTGCTTTCACTGGATATCACAATATCATCAGCGAACATCATGGTCCAAGGGGATTCCAGTCTAACCTCATCTGTCAGCCTATCCATTACCACTGCAAACAGGAAGGGGCTCAGAGCTGATCCCTGATGCAGTCCCACCTCCACCTTAAATTCCTCTGTCACACCTAAGGCACACCTCACCATTGTTCTGCTACCATCATACATGTCCTGTACTATTTTAACATACTTCTCTGCCACACCAGACTTACGCATGCAGTACCACAGTTCCTCTCTTGGTACTCTGTCATAGGCTTTCTCTAGATCCACAAAGACACAATGTAGCGCCTTCTGACCTTCTCTGTACTTTTCCACGAGCATCCTCAAGGCAAATAATGCATCTGTGGTACTCTTTCTAGGCATGAAACCATACTGTTGCTCGCAGAT
Organism: Syngnathoides biaculeatus; assembly: GCF_019802595.1. Taxonomy (NCBI): domain Eukaryota; kingdom Metazoa; phylum Chordata; class Actinopteri; order Syngnathiformes; family Syngnathidae; genus Syngnathoides; species Syngnathoides biaculeatus. Next base: position 23,512,857 of record NC_084650.1, on the reverse strand, counting down.
ACTTACTTCTGTCCTGAGTCTAGCCTCCACTACTCTTTCCCATAACTTCATTGTGTGGCTCATCAACTTTATTCCTCTATAGTTCCCACAGCTCTGAACATCCCCTTTGTTCTTAAAAATGGGAACTAGAACACTTTTCCTCCATTCTTCAGGCATCTTTTCGCCCGCTAGTATTCTGTTGAATAAGTTGGTCAAAAACTCCACAGCCATCTCTCCAAATTGCTTCCATACCTCTACCGGTATGTCATCAGGACCAACTGCCTTTCCATTTTTCATCCTTTGTAGTGCCTTTCTGACTTCCCCTTAGTAATCATTTCCACTTCCTGGTCCTTCACTCTTGCCTCTTCAACTTCCTTCTCTCTCATTTTCTTCATTCATCAATTTCTCAAAGTATTCTTTCCATCTATTTAGTACACTACCGGCACCAGTCAACACATTTCCATCTCTATCCTTAATCACCCTTACCTGCTGCACATCCTTCCCATCTCTATCCCTCTGTCTGGCCAACCTGTAGAGATCCTTTTCTCCTTCTTTCGTGTCCAACCTGGTGTACATGTCTTCATATGCCTCTTGTTTAGCCTTTGCCACCTCTACCTTTGCCCTACGTCGCATCTCGATGTACTCCTTTCGCCTCTCCTCAGTCCTCTCAGTATCCCACTTCTTCTTCGCTAATCTCTTTCCTTGTATGACTCCCCCTGTTTTTGGGGTTCCACCACCAAGTCTCCTTCTCCCCTTTCCTACCAGATGACACACCAAGTACTCTCCTGCCTGTCTCTCTGATCACCTTGGCTGTCGTCGTCCAGTCTTCCGGGAGCTTCGGTTGTCCATCGAGAGCCTGTCTCACCTCTTTCCGGAAGGCCGCACAACATTCTTCCTTTCTCAGCTTCCACCACATGGTTCTCTGCTCTACCTTTGTCTTCTTAATCTTCCTACCCACCACCAGAATCATCCTACAACTACCATCCTATGCTGTCGAGCTACACTCTCCCCTACCACTACTTTACAGTCAGTAACCTCCTTCAGATTACATCGTCTGCACAAAATATAATCTACCTGCGTGGTTCTACCTCCGCTCTTGTAGGTCACTATATGTTCCTCCCTCTTCTGGAAATAAGTGTTCACTACAGCCATCTCCATCCTTTTGCAAAGTCCACCACCATCTGCCCTTCAAAGTTCCTTTCATGGATGCCGTACTTACCCATCACTTCTTCATCGCCCCTGTTTCCTTTACCAATATGTCCATTACAATCTGCACCAATCACAACTCTCTCGCTGTCTGGGATGCTCAGAACTACTTCATCTAGTTCCTTCCAGAATTTCTCTTTCAACTCTAGGTCACATCCTACCTGTGGTGCATAGCCGCTAACCACATTATACATAACACCCTCAATTTCAAATTTTAGTCTCATCACTCGATCTGATACTCTTTTCACCTCCAAGACATTCTTAGCCAGCTCTTCCTTTAAAATAACCCCTACTCCATTTCTCTTCCCATCTACTCCGTGGTAGAATAATTTAAACCCTGCTCCCAAACTTCTAGCCTTACTACCTTTCCACCTGCTCTCTTGGATGCACAGAATATCAACCTTTCTCCTAATCATCATGTCAACCAACTCCTGTGCTTTTCCTGTCATAGTCCCAACATTCAAAGTCCCTACACTCAGTTGTAGGCTCTGTGCATTCCTCTTTTTCTTCTGACGCTGGATCCGGTTTCCTCCTCTTCTTTGTCTTCGACCCACAGTAGCTGAATTTCCACCGATGCCCTGCAGGTTAGCAGTGCCGGGGGCGGGCGTTGTTAACCCGGGCCACGACCGATCCGGTATGGGATTCTTTAGATGAACGCTCATATTTGTTTGGCACAGTTTTTACGCCGGATGCCCTTCCTGACGCAACCCTCTGCATTTATCCGGGCTTGGGACCGGCCTACAGATTGCACTGGTTTGTGCCCCCATAGGGCTGCATTAATTTGTGTTTATTTCATAAACGTTGTTAACCAAACAAGCCTGCTCCTAAACAATCAGTATTCACCCGGAAACCGGAAATGCAAGTTAACCGTACTGACCATGTTCTGAAGTAATGCCAAAAGCACATGTTCCGAGCTGCTTCACGTACTGCGAGTGCATTTACGTCGAAAGTCATCAACATGATGACCCATGTCAAAGGAAATTCAGTTACACCAGGGGTGCTCAATGCGTCAATCACGAGGCAGTTTTGGTTGATGGTGTGATGGCGTGGCCAGATAAAAAGACGTTAGGCTATCATCCACCCCGTTGCTTGATTCAGGTGTGGCCAATACGTCGAGTGCACTCACATAAAGGTATGTTTTAGCAAGCCAGCCTCCTATTTACGGCGGTCGCGGCAATGCACGTGTGCACCCCCCACCCCTCGGTCCCCACCTCCCCGCTAGTCTACCACAAGAGGGCTGGCTGCTCCAAAAGTAGATATTGGGGGGGGGGAGAATCTAGGCACCCCTGAGTTACATTGAAAACATCTCTGGGATATAACACAGGTAACGTTTCAGTATCTAACTATAATAAGTATGAGGTTGTGATTTACTTTGACTTGATCTAAGTTCTAAAGTTAGACTGATCTCTTCATATATCTAAATGCGAACGGTCATTTTCCCTGTTGTATGCGTTATCTTGAAATTGAAAACTTTTCCCCTCTACATGCTTAAGGAAGCTATAGATCATCTACTGCTAGCTTTCATCTATGCATTGACAAGATACTGCCATAAATTATGATAGATTATAACAATACATTATGATTACTGATGGGAATGTTTGTTGCCACTAACCCCAATTTTGTTGAACTAAACTTTCCGCATTTTCAAAACATACGGGTATAGACTTTGTGTTTATCCCTTGCCAGACCAGTGCATTTAACTTTTCTTCAGAGTTTGTCGGATCAAGAATTTTTATTGATGAAAAATTTTAAATATCGTTTTTCATATTCTACTAATCAGTTGAAATTGAAAATGATCATTTCTGAGTTTTAATTTTTTTCTAGTCTAGTTATGTATTTTTAATTTACAGTTACGTTATATCAATGCAGTGAGTTATTTCAAGATCTTGAGATTCCATTCCTAATCACAACCGCAACTTTATCTGCGGCCATGACTGGTGGACCACACCCGTACATTTTTCCAAATGAGCGACTGTGATAAGGAGAGTGAAAGCTGAAAGTAACATTTATATAGGGAAATGGTTACTGGTCAATGGAATATAGTGAACTGTTGCCGTGTCATGACTAATGCATAGCAAATGATGGCAATATAATACAGAGTGGTAAATTGACTTAAAGGTAGAGTTTGTCGTTAACAAAAATAAAAATTTGTCATTAAAACTGTCTGACAGTAGAATATTATTGAAATGATCTGTTAAAAAAACATCCATCTGGCCTATTTAATTTTAATATTTTAGAACATGACAGGAACAGCCTATCAGAGACTGTAGTGACAGAAGGCGTGATCAAACGGTGATCAATCATTAGTGTGCGCACACATGGCACGTGTGACACACGAGCCCTGATGTCTGTAAAGCCAACAGCCGCCTTCCATAGACCCCGCCCCCCCCCACACACACACACACACACACACACACACAGACACGCACACACACACGGTTGGCAACAGTTAAAAAGACTGAAGCCTCGACAAAATCAGAGTAAACGTACTGTATATAGCGGTGGTGGTCTTACAAGCGGATGGCTGCATGCTTGCCTTGGAAAACGCACCAGCCGCGATGTAACCATTCTCACTGGGTCATAAAGGAAATTTAACTGATAATTTTCATTGATAGAAAATTACTATATATATATATATATATATATATATATATAAAACAGATTGCAGCCCTATGAGGGTATGAGACAGTGCGATCTGTAGGCCGGTCCCAAACCCGGATGAATGCAGATGATTACATCAGGAAGGGCATCCAGTTTAAAACTTTGCCAAATAAATATGAGCTATATGAGCTTTCATCTAAAGAATCCCATACTGGAGTGGTCATGGCGGAGCTTAATAAGGTCTGCCCCCGGCATTGTTAACCAGCAGGCCGTCGGTGGAAATTCAGCTACTGTGGGTCAAAGACAAATAAAAGGTTGAAAGCGGATTCTTTGGCAGAAGAAGAATGCACAGAGCCTACAACTGAGTGTATGGACTTTGAATGTTTGGACTATGACAGGAAAAGCCCAGGATTTGGTGGACCTGATGATTAGGAGCGAGGTTGATATAATGTGGATCCAAGAGAGCCGATGGAAAGGTAGTAAGATTTAGGAGTTTAGAGGCAGGGTTTAAATTATTTTACCATGGAAGAGAAGAGAAATGGAGTAGGGGTTATTTTAAAGGAAGAGCCCGCTAAGAATGTCTTGGAGGTGAAAAGAGTATCAGATCGAGTGATGAGGCTGAAACTCCAAATTGAGGGCGTTATGTATCATGTGACTTGCGGCTACCCCCCACAGGTAGGATGTGGCCTAGTGTTGAAAGAGAAATTCTGGAAGGAACTAGATGAAATAGTTCTGAGCATTTGAGGCACAGGGAGAATTGTGATTGGTGCGGAATGTGCTGGACATGTTAGTGAAGGAAACTGGGTGATGGGTAAGTGTGGCCATCCAGGAAAGGAATTTTGAGGGATAGATTGTGGTGGACTTTGCAAAAGAATGGAAATGGCAGTAGTGAACACTTTTTTGCAGAAGAGGCAGGAACATGTGGTGACCTACATGAGCAGAGGTAGAAGCACGCATGTGGATTAGATCTTGTGCAAATTATGTAATCTGAAGGTTACTTACTGTACTGTATGTATAGGTAGGGGAGAGTGTAGCTCGACAGCATAGGATGGTGGTATGTAGGATCACTCTGTTGGGGAGGAAGATTAAGAAGACAAATCTAGAGCAGAGACCCATATGGTGGAAGCTGAGAAAGGAAGAATTTTGTGCAGCCTTTCAGAAATGGGTGAGACACGAGGAGCTAATCCAACCAAGGTGTTCAGAGGGACAAGCAGGAGAGTATTTGGTGTGTCTTCTGGTCGGAAAAATGAGAAGGACACTTGGCGATGGAACCTCAAAATACAGGAAGTCATACAAGGAAAGAAGTTTGCAAAGAAGAGGGAGACTGATGGGACTGACGAGAATCAAAAGAAATACATTGAGATGTGACGTAGGGCAAAGGTATAGGTGGCGAAGGCTAAACAAGAGATATATGATATTTACACCATGTTGGACACGAAAGAAGAAGAAACTGATCTCTATAGGTTGGCCAGACAGGGCTAGAGATGGGAAGATGAAGATGAGAATACTGTATACTGTGCAGCAGGGAAGGAAAGAATGGTTTGAGAAGTTGATGAATGAAGAAAATGGGAGAGAAGGAAGAATAGAAGAGGCAATTGTGAAGGACCAGGAAGTGGCACTGATTAGTAAGGGGGAAGTTAGAAGGTCCCTACCGAGGATGAAAAATGGAAATGCAGCTGGTCCTGATGAGATACCTGTGGAGGTATGGAAGCAATTTGGTGAGATGGCTGTGGAGTTTTTGACCAACTTGTTCAACAGAGTACTTGCGGGAGAGAAGATGCCTGAAGAATAGAGAAAAAGTGTGTTTTTATTCATTTTTAAGAACAAATGTGATTTGCAGAACTGTGGGAACTGTAGAGGAATGAAGCTAAAAGGCCACATAATGAAGTGATGGGAAAGAGTAGTGGAGGCTAGACTCAGGACAGAAGTCAGTATCTGTGAGCAACAGTATGGTTTCATGCCCAGAAACCTGCCTGTATATCTACTTTTTGTGACATTTTTGTTTGCTGGTGTGCTGTGACGTTTTCAATGGTAAAATATGTGCCTTTGCTTCTAAATGTTGGAAATCACTGCTTTAGCTTGAAGTGTTATCTGTTCTCCCCTCTGAACTTTGCCGCTGCCGTCTAGCCATATTGGGCCCATCCATCCATTTTCTTAGCCACTTATCCTCACAAGGGTTGCGGTAGTGCTGTAGCCTATCCCAGCTGTCAGCGGGCAGGAGCCAGTGTACACCCTGAACTGGTTGCCAGCCAATTGGAGGGCACATAGAGACAGACAACGGTCGTTCTCACAATCACACCTTGGGGCAATTTAGAGTAGAGTAATTTAGAACATGCAAACTCCACACAGGCGGGGCAGGGATTTAACTCGGGTCCTCAGAACTGTGAGGCCAGCGCTTCGTAGTGGGTCAAACTTTGACTTATCACTTAACACAGAACGTTACGTGAAGAAAAAAAAATTGTGGAGCATACGCCCAAACCTCGAAAAATCTTTGTTAGGTCACTCGTAAATAGAGAGACCACAGTTTTATGGGAATAGTTTTTTTCAAAGTATTTATTTGCTCACACTGTGTATATATATATATATATATATATATATATTTTGTCCTCCAGTCATTATAAATGAATTCAACTGACATATGCATCAAGACAACTGCACTGACAGAGGGATTAATTCTTAACAGCCCGATTTCTTTAAATAAATTAATAAGCGCTCAGGCTGGGTTTTGTGAATAGAGAACTGAATGGAACCCGGATCAACATTCTGGTTCTCCCGGAATCGTTTACATTTTTAAAGTGTTTCCAGTTTCAATGCCTACAGTCTGCCAACCCTAAAAAAAGAAAGTGGGGAAAACCAATGAAGAAAAATACACGAAGATTTGCAAAGACTTTTGCCCAATGGCTGTGGCGAACAAGTGTTTAACTGTAAAAATAAATGACCAGTTGTCTCAGTGCAACACTTGGAATTAGTTTATATAGTGCAAAGCAGGCTTTGACAGTCTGTAGAAGTCTGACGCCCTCCCTGTCGTTCCGAGACACGGCCTACACTATGCAGAACTTTGAGGTCGGGTAGGTGTGAAATGATAAAATATCTATGCCGGCATTGAGACCGCTTAAAAAAAAAAAAAAAACTAAACGGTTGGTTGCACTCCTGGTGTTTATTTTAGTGCTAATTTTCATCTTAACAATGTTACAACTGATGACTGACACAAATATAAATTTTACCATTCTGGGGGGAAAAAAAAAAACGTAAAAATGATACTTGTATTGAAATGTAATGTTTTTGTATAGCGCATTTCATACACAAGGTAACTTAATGCATTTGCATGATTAAAAGCATTTAATAAAAAGTACATGTGAAATAGCTTTTAATGCAAAAAAAAAAAAAATCACTAAAAAGTGGAGGTGCGAAAGAAAGTTATCTGGATTGGAAAACACAACTAACCTTGTTCCTCATCGGTGCTCATTTTACTTTTGTTTTCACCAGTGTCATGTGAAGTCACCTATTGTGCAAAAATGCTGAAAATAGAATATATAAAAACAGAAGGATAAGGTGATAAAAATAACAAATAACTATTTTAACAATACATTTTTTTTTTTAACTCAAACCCTGTTGAATATTGACTCGATCGAGTCGGTTACTCACATATTGCCTTTTAGTTCATAGGTTGGTTATAGAGAACCCTGAGTCAAATTTTCATTTGATTCTGCACTGCGGGGTGTTATAAAATAGATGTTCATAATTTGGAGGCCCTTTATTTAACCATGAAAACCGTTTTTGCCCCAGCACCCTAAAAGAATAGAGAATCATTTGGAACCGGAAATGAGGGACTGGAATCGCACAAATTCAAATGATGTCCCATCTTACTGATGGCTTGTACAATATTTTCCAAAGGGCTTTTTCAGAATGTTGCGTAAATTCCAAATGATTTTGCTTTTGTCTTTATAATTTTATTTTCTAACTTTTTTACAGAATTAGATAATATTCCAGTGAAAGATGGTTGGGGATTCCTTCCTTGCAGGTCGAAGATGACTGAATAAGATTCATTTATTCTTTCCATCCATGTTAATTTAGTTTTCAGGTAACCCTGATATAAATGTTGCTGCTGTTTGACTCATGCACATATGTAAGTGGTTGTGAGTGGAGATGCAGTGATTAATGGGGCCTGAGATGATAATTCACCGCAAATGCATAAGAGGTAAGCAATACGTGTTATCGCAGGTCAACAACAAACAATGGAGAAACACACTCCATTTGTTGAGAAATGCACAGGCACCTCATCTTTCACTGAGCTATGTCCCTGTTCTCGACATTGCCAAATGCCAATCTTCAGGAATTAAAAAAAAAAAAAGGACATTACATAGGTCACAAGGAGGATGAACCCTAAACTATGGGGAGGTGTTATTTTTTGCCTTCTATGCAGAGGCTTTGCAAAAGTGCTACATCTGTCAGTTTCTGCCCCCCCCCAAAAAAAATTGCTCCTTTTCTGTGATTTAAGTTCATGTGAGATGGCTTAGGTCCTGAAGTTGATCTGTTTCCCCTCTTGGAATGATGAACATCGTGTGTGTGTGTGTGTGTGTGTGTTGTGTGGTGTGGTGTGTGTGTGTGTTTTGTGGTGTGTGTGTGTGTGTGTGTGTTGTGTGTGTGTGTGTGTGGTGTGTTGTGTGTGTGTGTGTTGTGTGTGTGTGTGTGTGTGTGTGTGTGTGGTGTTGTGTGTGTGTGTGTTGTGTGTGTGTGTTGTGTGTGTGTGTGTGTGGTGTGTGTGTGTGTGTTGTGTGTGTTGTGTGTGTGTGTGTGTGTGTGTGTGTTGTGTGTGTGTGTGTGTGTGTTGTGTGTGTGTGTTGTTTGTGTGGTGTGTTGTGTGTGTTGTGTTGTTTTGTTTGTGTGTGTGTGTTTTTTTTGTGTTGTGTTTGTGTGTGTGTGTTGTGTGTGTGTGTGTGTGTGTGGTGTGTGTTGTTGTGTGTGTGTGTGTGGTGTTTGTGTGGTGTGTGTGTGTGTGTGTGTGTTGTGTTTGTGTTTTGTGTTGTGTGTTGTTTGTGTGTGTGTGTGTGTGTGTTTTTTCTGTTTTGCTCGTGGTGGTGCGTGTGTGTGTGGTGTGTGCGCGCGTGCGCGTGTGTGTGTGTGTGTGTGTGTGTGTGCGCGCGTGCGCGCGTGCGTGTGTGTGTGTGCGTGTGTGTGCGTGCGTGTGTGTGTGTGTGCGCTATCTGGCTAGTATAGCATTGACCCCTAACATTTGATGTGGTACGTGATTACCCTGTGCGTCAGTGCAAGCATGTATTGCGATAAAGTAGATGGTTCTTCACAATATTTAGGAAGTTACACTGTGTGTTTTTAGTTGCTAACGTCATCTTCTTTGTTTAAAATAGCCAATAATGGGCTAAGCTGTCATTTAAGTATGAGAATGTGGTGTAAAGTGTCACACTGACAAGGTCTCATCCCCGTCACAACTGTAGGTTTTCTCTAGGTTGTCATGTATGAAAACAATTTGCTCACCATTATTAGTTAAGCGGTTACTATTGGATACTGTTTTTTGATTCCACAAATATGTAAATGCACTCAATTCAATTGTCCTGTAGTTGTCTTGTCCCGAAATATAGTTCACCATCTCAGACATGTCTGTGTGCTTTAGGTTCAACTTTAGTTTATATTTTGCCAAAGGCGCTTCACAGAGCCCATAGCATTCACTGCTTGTGTTGTTTAGGTTTTATTGGATTTATGACAAACCCAACAATGTTTTATAGAACACAATCGTGTGTGTTTGTGCATTTGTGGTTGCACAGCTTGTACAGTGACGATGGTGGTGGTGGGTTAGATTTTTCCTGATGTTCTGACTCTCCAAATGATCAATAGTCTTCGCCAAATGGTTAATTGGCCATCAGTCACTGTCTGCAGAAGTGCTTAGAAACCCAAAGGTGCCTCAGTGCAGCTCATCATAACAGTGTGTCCACTCCTCTGGGTGCTCTTCTGGCCTTTACTTCAGGCCACGCGGCAGACTGGGAAAGCAGATCTGAATGCAATATGGAGAGCCATAGATTAATAGTTCCTTAGTGAGGCCACCAGGGAGCGATGTGAAAGCCTCTTCCACTTCATCATCCAGTAGAGTGAAAGTCTGCACTAAGGAAGTGAGAAAACAAGCCTGAAATGTTCTGAAGGTCAGTTGATTTCAAGTGGCAGTTACCAGTGTTATTTTTATTTTCATGCATCCAAGATGTTTTTGAGGCGATCTTATATCTCTGTACAGTGTATGCCATACACGTACTGTATACGGTGGAAGACGTCTCATGGGAAGCTATTAGACGGTGCGACCAAGGTAACTTAATGTGTAGAGAAAATGTTGTTCTCGCTCAACCTTGACACAAAACACCTTACAAATGTATAGCTGATTGATATGATTTCCTGTATATGATAGTTACAAATGTAACAATTAGAAATCAGACCACCATAGCTTGCTGGACCTTGATTGGCAAGCATTATCTAAAAAAAAGAATAAATAAATAAATAGAAAGGGGGGGGGGTCCTGATCCGGAATTTGTCATATTGAAGTGATTTTGTTGACAAGACAGGAGGCACAGTGACCTTTTCTAATTGTTTCTGTGTCCAGGCACTGATGCCTTAGGGAAGCAATTCAACTGAGTCAACAGAGCGCTGACTCAAAGAGCACAATAAAGCCCATTGAGCATGTTTTGTTATGTAAAGTTAGAAAAGGCGACAGGTAGGTAAGAATTTGGTATTCATTCAACATCATTACTTTTTCCCCCAACAGTTGAGTAGCAATGATGTAAGTTTTCCATTTTCTTTTTTTTTTTGTAATATGTACTTCCAAATTCTTATGCTGTTCACCTTAGGATTCTGTCTTCCACAAACCAAACCTTTTATCGTTTCTCATAGATGTGGGGCAGTGAGGGAGCAGCTTTTCTGATTTGTGGAGGGCCTTCTGAAATTGATTTTGCTCAATTGTGAAAAGGGGTTCTAACATTGTAGATACAAAATGAGTCAGTTGATTTTTGCCAAACACCATGAGGAACATTTGGCTAATAGAAAACATATGACATACAATTAATGATGACAACACGGCAAAACAAATTTTTGTATAGCGCATTTCATACACAAGGTAACTCTGTGCGTGTTACATAATTAAAAGCATTCAAATAAAAACATTTGGAAAAAAGTACAATTAAAACAGATTTTAGTGAAAAGAAATTTAATGTTGGCGCTGGATCATTGCTTTTTCCTGAGTGCCCTTGATTAAGGTCTCCCTGATTATAGATGTCCACTGGCAGTGCATTTATGTACTATTGAAGTGTGCAAATTCCATCCATGCTTCAAACTCCAAAAAAATATTTAGTAACCTTTCTTCTGATAATCACTCTAACATTGTGGCATTCATTTCAGGTGAATGGAAAAAATTAAAAATGGACTTTTACAGTGAGCCAATCAATTATCACGAATATCCATACTGTACATGAAACTGGTCTACCTTCTATCTATGTATTGATCGATCGACCGACCTACATACATCTATTTATCAATCTTATCTTATCACAGCTGTTCTGGGCCAGTCTCAATGCCTTAAAATGTGTAAATCCACACTGGCTGGTTGGGAGCATCTGTTTCCACTAGCAGTTAGTCAGATGCTTGTAGCTAGCTAGGTCTTTCCAGTCATCACATTCCAATCTCAAAAACATTTGTTTTTTTTAAATTGAAGATTTAAAACAAAAGCAGGACTTTTGTGTGTGTGTGTGTGTGTGTGTGTGTGTGTGTGTGTGTGTGTGTGTGTGTGTGTGTGTGTGTATAGATAGATAGGTAGACACACAGGGTGTCCCAAAAATTTATACACTTTGAATAGTTATAAACTTATAATTTAAATAATTTTCAACATGTAAAAGAATTTACAAATCATTTAAAGTGTGTATAAAATGCAGCCCTATGGGGGCACAAACCAGTGCAATCTGTAGGCCGGTCCCAAGCCCGGATAAATGCAGAGGGTTGCGTCAGGAAGGGCATCCGGCGTAAAAACTGTGCCAAACAAATATGAGCGTTCATCTAAAGAATCCCATACCGGATCGGTCGTGGCCCGGGTTAACAACGCCCTCCCCCGGCACTGCTAACCTGCAGGGCGTCGGTGGAAATTCAGCTACTGTGGGTCGAAGACAAAGAAGAGGAGGAAACCGGATCCAGCGTCAGAAGAAAAAGAGGAATGCACAGAGCCTACAACTGAGTGTAGGGACTTTGAATGTTGGGACTATGACAGGAAAAGCACAGGAGTTGGTTGACATGATGATTAGGAGAAAGGTTGATATTCTGTGCATCCAAGAGAGCAGGTGGAAAGGTAGTAAGGCTAGAAGTTTGGGAGCAGGGTTTAAATTATTCTACCACGGAGTAGATGGGAAGAGAAATGGAGTAGGGGTTATTTTAAAGGAAGAGCTGGCTAAGAATGTCTTGGAGGTGAAAAGAGTATCAGATCGAGTGATGAGACTAAAATTTGAAATTGAGGGTGTTATGTATAATGTGGTTAGCGGCTATGCACCACAGGTAGGATGTGACCTAGAGTTGAAAGAGAAATTCTGGAAGGAACTAGATGAAGTAGTTCTGAGCATCCCAGACAGCGAGAGAGTTGTGATTGGTGCAGATTGTAATGGACATATTGGTAAAGGAAACAGGGGCGATGAAGAAGTGATGGGTAAGTACGGCATCCAGGAAAGGAACTTGAAGGGCAGATGGTGGTGGACTTTGCAAAAAGGATGGAGATGGCTGTAGTGAACACTTATTTCCAGAAGAGGGAGGAACACATAGTGACCTACAAGAGCGGAGGTAGAACCACGCAGGTAGATTATATTTTGTGCAGACGATGTAATCTGAAGGAGGTTACTGACTGTAAAGTAGTGGTAGGGGAGAGTGTAGCTCGACAGCATAGGATGGTAGTGTGTAGGATGACTCTGGTGGTGGGTAGGAAGATTAAGAAGACAAAGGTAGAGCAGAGAACCATGTGGTGGAAGCTGAGAAAGGAAGAATGTTGTGCGGCCTTCCGGAAAGAGGTGAGACAGGCTCTCGATGGACAACCGAAGCTCCCGAAGACTGGACGACGACAGCCAAGGTGATCAGAGAGACAGGCAGGAGAGTACTTGGTGTGTCATCTGGTAGGAAAGGGGAGAAGGAGACTTGGTGGTGGAACCCCAAAATACAGGGAGTAATACAAGGAAAGAGATTAGCGAAGAAGAAGTGGGATACTGAGAGGACTGAGGAGAGGCGAAAGGAGTACATCGAGATGCGACGTAGGGCAAAGGTAGAGGTGGCAAAGGCTAAACAAGAGGCATATGAAGACATGTACACCAGGTTGGACACGAAAGAAGGAGAAAAGGATCTCTACAGGTTGGCCAGACAGAGGGATAGAGATGGGAAGGATGTGCAGCAGGTAAGGGTGATTAAGGATAGAGATGGAAATGTGTTGACTGGTGCCGGTAGTGTACTAAATAGATGGAAAGAATACTTTGAGAAGTTGATGAATGAAGAAAATGAGAGAGAAGGAAGAGTTGAAGAGGCAAGAGTGAAGGACCAGGAAGTGGAAATGATTACTAAGGGGGAAGTCAGAAAGGCACTACAAAGGATGAAAAATGGAAAGGCAGTTGGTCCTGATGACATACCGGTAGAGGTATGGAAGCAATTTGGAGAGATGGCTGTGGAGTTTTTGACCAACTTATTCAACAGAATACTAGCGGGCGAAAAGATGCTTGAAGAATGGAGGAAAAGTGTTCTAGTTCCCATTTTTAAGAAGAGAGGGGATGTTCAGAGCTGTGGGAACTATAGAGGAATAAAGTTGATGAGCCACACAATGAAGTTATGGGAAAGAGTAGTGGAGGCTAGACTCGGGACAGAAGTAAGTATCTGCGAGCAACAGTATGGTTTCATGCCTAGAAAGAGTACCACAGATGCATTATTTGCCTTGAGGATGCTCGTGGAAAAGTACAGAGAAGGTCAGAAGGAGCTACATTGTGTCTTTGTGGATCTAGAGAACGCCTACGACAGAGTACCAAGAGAGGAACTGTGGTACTGGATGCGTAAGTCTGGTGTGGCAGAGAAGTATGTTAAAATAGTTCAGGACATGTATGATGGTAGCAGAACAATGGTGAGGTGTGCCTTAGGTGTGACAGAGGAATTTAAGGTGGAGGTGGGACTGCATCAGGGATCAGCTCTGAGCCCCTTCCTGTTTGCAGTGGTAATGGATAGGCTGACAGATGAGGTTAGACTGGAATCCCCTTGGACCATGATGTTCGCAGATGATATTGTCATATGCAGTGAAAGCAGGGAGCATGCAGAGGAACAATTGGAAAGATGGAGACATGCACTGGAAAGGAGAGGAATGAAGATTAGCCGAAGTAAAACAGAATATATGTGCGTGAATGAGAAAAGTAGAGGGGGAAGAGTGAGGCTACAGGGAGAAGAGATAGCGAGGGTGGACGACTTCAAATACTTGGGGTCAACAATACAGAGCCATGGAGAGTGTGGTCAGGAAGTGAAGAAACGGGTCCAAGCAGGTTGGAACAGCTGGCGAAAGGTGTCTGGTGTGTTATGTGACAGAAGAGTGTCTGCTAGGATGAAGGGCAAAGTTTACAAAACAGTGGTGAGGCCGGCCATGATGTACGGATTAGAGACGGTGGCACTGAAGAAACAACAGGAAGCTGAACTGGAGGTGGCAGAAATGAAGATGTTGAGGTTCTAGCTCGGAGTGACCAGGTTGGATAGGATTAGAAATGAGCTCATTCGAGGGACGGCCAAAGCTGGATGTTTTGGAGACAAGATTCGAGAGAGCAGACTTCGATGGTTTGGACATGTTCAGAGGCGAGAGAGCGAGTATATTCGTGGAAGGGTGCTGAGGATGGAGCTCCCAGGCAAAAGAGCGAGAGGAAGACCAAAGAGAAGGTTTATGGATGTGGTGAGGGAAGACATGAGGGCAGTTGGGGTTAGAGAGGAAGATGCAGGAGATAGGCTAAGATGGCAAAAGATGACACGCTGTGGCGACCCCTAACGGGACAAGCCGAAAGGAAAAGAAGAAGAAGAAGAAAGTGTGTATAAATTTTTTGGGGACGCCGAGCTTATATATACACCACGGGTTTTTTCTTGAAAGAACATCTAGTTATGGGAAGTGCATTTTTCATTTACTTATACAGACATCAAAACAGGAGTTCAGAACATTCAGGGGAATCCCAAGTGATTGATCTTCCATAGTCCATCTAAGGTTTCATTCAGATGGTTTTGGACCCGTGTTTTGTTGTGAGAAAGTCCCTCTCTCTATGCTTTCTAGCAAATGCAAATACAAATAATGTAGCCCTTAGCTTTTGATAACTCTTTTCAAGCATCTTTGTTATATTTCTTTTGTCAAACACACTTCTCGGTTTTGGTCTGTTGGGCCAGTCAGTTTTAAACTGAGATCAGCTTGAAATCTATTGCTAATGAGGAAAAAGACACGGTGCTTTTATCAGAAAGGCACCATGTCACTAGCACCACTGTAGTGGTTATTGATATTTTATCCTAATGGGACACTCGATGGGGGTCATGTTACCACCTTGAGAGTGCTTTTACAGGCAGACTGAAGTTTTGTCTTTTGTGGGTGTCTGCTATCGTTAAACAATTTAGAAGTCTGATTTTGTCTTGTTTTGTTTATTTTAACACGCCAGAGAAAGCTATCTATATGTTCAATGTGGGGGGTCGTCTAATGAATGCACATTGGTGTCGAGTTTCAAGCTGTGATTTATTGTACAGGTGCATGGCCCTCCGAGTCACCTCAGGTCATATCATATTCATATCGGCTCTTCAAATGACTTCATTTATCAGAATCAGAATTCTCTTTGCCTAGTGTGTTAAAAAAAAAAAAAAAAAAACACAAGGAATTTGTAGCTGGAGCCCCTCTAGTACAACAGACAGCCATTTTGATATACTTTTGAGACATTAAAACACTACAGCGAGTCACTTAGGGAAGAAACTGTTGGAATGGTTTGTTTGCATTGTTCACTAGTGGCGACCTGAGGCAAAGAGGTGGTGACCAGAATGTGGAGGGTCCATGAGGTTTTTGCATATTAGTCACCGTCTTTGATGTCGATAACTGCAGTTTCATCTGCAAACTTCAGCATTTTAACAGCCTGGTGCATTGAAGTCCAGACATTAGTGTGGAGAGAGAAAAGCAGCAGAAAGAGGACAGATCCTTCTAGCGCCCCTGGTGCTGATGTTACACATTGATGAAATGGTGTCCTAAGCTTGGATGAAAGCAGGATCTTGGTGCAAGTCTTCACGCTGTTGAGGTGTACTCAGATGAAGTGCTTCCTCTTTAGCTTGGCGACATTGTTATTGTTTGGGAGTGAACCACGGCTTGTTGCTATTGAACTTTCAAAAAGTCTTTGTTCGTACACAATCTTCACAGAAATCGATATAGCATGTGACACTATATCTTCATCCAGGCTGCCAGTTAAAGTTTCAAAGACACTCCAGTGTAGCCTTGAAGTTGCGTCTTTGCTTCATTGGTCCACTTGTTTTACTATTTTCAACATAGTCTTTGCAGATTTTAAGTTTGTGCCTGTATGTTGGTATTAGCTGAATTAAGCAGTAATCAGACAACTTTCTAACAGATGAACAACCATTCACAAATCAAAGAGAGACCATCCTGTATAGCAGTCCGCATCACTGGAAATGGGAAATGCAATAAGTGCCGTGCATAATATTGCTTCTGAGG
The DNA here is from genome assembly GCF_019802595.1 of Syngnathoides biaculeatus. Taxonomy (NCBI): domain Eukaryota; kingdom Metazoa; phylum Chordata; class Actinopteri; order Syngnathiformes; family Syngnathidae; genus Syngnathoides; species Syngnathoides biaculeatus. The sequence goes on along the minus strand of NC_084650.1, from coordinate 23,496,350 downwards.
TTAGAGTAGATGCACTCCACTGTACAAGAAAATCCTTCGAGACACATGCTGTTGTATGGCCTTCTTAAAAATTTATTTTTATGTTCCTATTTGCATGTTTTCCTTCCCTTGTTACTAAATTTCAAACGTATCGTGGACTTTCAGATTTGTGGCACAGCCAGAAACTAAGATTGCCTTTACTTGCTGTATTTCCACTCAGTCCATCACCTTTCTTTTTGACTGGAGTGAAGCAGTACAGAAAATGGATGGATGGAGTCCATGATTGTTACAAAGCTTTTGAAGTTGTCCTGCTGTTGCTGAAGTATAGTAGTGCTGTGAAAATGTCCTCTTGTTGGAGTCGTTCAATCGCCTGCTGTGTCAGCCATACAAACTCCTTGTCTCCTTTGACGTCTGCCTTTCCTGCCAAGAAATGGTGGCATTATGAGCCTCTCGGCAGTTGTCCATTTCTCGGAATTTTCCCCAAATGGCAAAAAAACAGATCTGCAGGTTGCGTGAAACCACTAGCTAGTCAGTAGCCATCTTAGCCGGTTCCATGAGCGACACGTAACAACAAAAACAGCATGGAAGTAGAAGTTAGCTTCACGGCAAAATTTGTGCTTGTTCTAGTGATCCGTCAATACGTCGGCCCTAAGTGATTTGTCAATTATAGGCGACAACACAGTAACTGAACTACCAAGGATTTTTTGACTTTCCTTCCATATCAGACCCATTTCTATGTATTTATCCATACATTTTCTGAGTCGCTTATCCTCACAAGGGTTGCCTATCCCGGCTCTCTTCGGGCAATATGGGGGGTACACCCTGAACTGTTTGCGAGCCAATTGCAGGGCACCGAAACAAACAACCATTCGCACTCACATTCACACGCAGGGGGAATTTAGAGCCTTCAATTAATCCATGTTCTTGGGATGTGGGAGGAAAAACGGTGTGCCTGAAGAAAACCCACCCAGCACAGGGAGAACATGCAAAGTCCACACAACCGAAGGCGTGATTTGAACCTCGGTCCTCAGAACTGTGAGGCAGACATTCCACTATGCCACTTATCCGTAACAAACACTTTTAAAATCAACACACAAAGCTCATGTATGGAATTAATTGATTAAACTGACTTTGTCACTGTTTTTTAGTTTTGCAAACAATTTTTTTTGTTTTAATTCCTTTTATGAATGTTTTTCCTATTTTAGATTTTTTGTTCTTTCTCTTTTTAGTACGAAAATCTTGGTCTGCTCCAGCCACTGCTTGAAAATGCCAAGCTCCAAAATCATGGGTGGCAAAATCTTGAGTGGTTAGGGGTATTATGTAAATAGTTAAAAGTTAATTGTTATGTCATCGTTGGTCAAAACTCCACAAGGCTCACTTACAGAAACATTTTTCGACATGGACAGATAACAGAGGATTTACGTGGTTAATTCCACACTTTGTCAACGGACAGGGACTATTTGTTTATTTCCCCCAACCTTATGTCATCGCTTCCTTCATGTACCCTGATGGGCTTGCAGATTGCTCCTCGCTACTCGATCAGAAAATCATGTTTGCATCTTTTTTCAAAAATTATTTTTACAGCATGTGCCCTTTCCCAGAACAATTCCAGTGGGCTGTAGAGATCTCAAATTAATCCCAAGACCGTGGTTGTAAATGTCGCCAAATGTTGATTTTCATGAATACAGAGCAACATATTGAATTGTATTTAGCCCAAGGAGTTCACAGTGAAGTGTGGAGTCAACAGTTTGGGGTCTAGTAATCTCAATCGTATTGCTGAAATTTCTCTATCAAAAAACTGGATGCTCCTAATATTACTGCAAGAGGCAGTAGTTTCCATTTTGTCACTTGAGATTTGGGAGATTTTCCTGCACTTCTAAAAAATAAAAGATGATGGCATCATATTTGTGATGAACAGATTTGTTTTTCAAAGGTCAACTGTGCCCTCAGTCATCAAAAACATTGTCATGTTGTGTATCGTCACAAGGTTGGGTGCTACTTTTGTACATGAACACGCCTTTCGAGACACTATTGCTTAGGATTATCCTTGTATAGGAAACAATGACCTGCTGCTTTTAGCAAGGCTAGACATTTCAAAGAAGTTATACCAGAGTTATGGGAAAAAAAGTATACATTCTAAAGGAAATGTATTAAACCTTAAAGTTAATATTTTCTTTTGTTCTTGTATTGTCAACTCATCGAGAATCTACACATGTAATTTTTGTCACTTGAATAGTAATGATCTAATTTCACAACAAAAATTCCCCAGACCTTTCAGTTGACGAGGGTACGACGAGATCGCTTCTGCTGTTAAATTAAATATTTTGTTTCCCAACAACCTAAAAAGAAATAATTTTGGGGTTAAAAATTTGCTTCTATAGCTTTTAGGATGATTCATCACAAAGCGGATTTCTTGGTCTGCCACATGTGCTTATTATGGCTTTGCTTTGACATTTCCGCTAAAGTATTGATTACATAATTCATCTGGCAAGGGCTTATTGTTATTGTAAATGCTATTTTAGAAAGTGCCTTTCTTATACATTTCCATTACCTTTCTGCTATTTCCTGCAGTGGGAAATCCTTTGCACTTTCAAGAGAAGTAACAGAAGTAATCATTTTAAGACCACTGGCATCTTTTATCTCTGTGCACTTGGCTGTGAAAGTCTCCCAGTCCCTGTCCAGATTTGTAAGAAAGGATTTGTCCCACTCGTTTTCACAGGCTGAAGATTAAATTTAGTCTCATGTAGATATAAAAGACTCGCTAACTTGGGTAATGCTCCTAATATCTACAAAAGGTGCTTTTAGCTCAGCAGCCCTTACCTCTTTTATCAGGCTTGTCTTGCCTTTCAAATTCCATTTATATTAATCACTTGATTCACTCAACCCTCATTAAAGGCGAGTTGGATGCTGCAATGTGATTTTTGTGGTTTTCTCCCTTGCGGTCTCAATGTTCATTTCAAACCTTCCCTTCAAAAAGTCTCTTAAAAACACTTCAAGCACTGAGCTCAATGCCGTGTCATGAAGCTTCCGCATAGTATACATCTTGGTAACAGGATGCCATTTTGTGTTAAGCCATTTTAATGCATGGCGCTTCAACAGCCTGATGTTCCTAAAGCAAACAGCAGCCCCCCAAGTCTCATAAGCATGAGGCAGGTAAGCAAAGGTATTAATGGCCTATGGAGTGGTCTGTGGTATTGTCTGCACGCTGTGTTCTTATCTTATTACACAAATGAACTGCAAGTTGATTTACTCTGGTGGCTCAGTTGTGTAGGCGGTCTGTCCCCCACAAACCACCCCAAAAAAATACATGAGCATACCAAGCAAATACAGAAAAATACACCAAAGAAAAGAAACCTTAACTCAGTGCAATGAATGCAGAAAAATGTAACTAGTTTGTAGTCCTAAATATTTTTGAAAGTGCACACTCAAGGTTAACACGTGGGTGGCACGTCTTAAAAAGAATGAACAAGTTTGATGTGTTGTCCCTTTTTGAGGGCGCCGACATACCCTGCGCATCGGGTAGTTAATTACTATATTGCTGCAGGTCGCTTTGTAAAGACCGCGTGAGGACGTCCAAGTCTGACGGGGAGTCTCAAGTTCGCTCAGAGTCGGGACAGCCAAGGAGTTGCGGTTTCTGTTCACGCCTATAACTTTCAAATGGGAGTGGAGAAGGAAAAGGGGGATTCTAATTGCCTGCTTGATTGAGAAAATATGCACACAGCTGCTCACCGTGATTGACTGAAAATTTATCGCAATCACTAATCACGATAATGTAATCGCCTAGCCCTAGTTTACACCATTTGCATCTGGAAATAAGCTACAGTTAGGGCAACTTTACAGTGGAGAAACTAACTTCTTTAACATCTTTTTCAACATATTGCAGCACAGCACAAACCTTTCATTGGGAAGATATCCTTTGACATATCTGCACATTTCATTTGGGATGTATAATACTTTATTTCTCTGATTTCTTGTAGGGCCTCTGAACATACGATGCCCAACTGCAAATGATTTAAATGGCCAGAATGTGTTTGATTTGTGCAGAGTCTGACTTATCGGCCCCGAACAGCGCATGTAGCTTCTCTGTTATCATTCCTCCCAGCCGCCTGCTGAATTTCTGCACGTTTTTGAGCTCAGGCCATAAATGTCACAACAGCCATCACAAGCGTAATGCAAAGACAAAAACTCTTGCAGCAAAATCAGAGGCACGCTCCTCTACTAATTTTCTTGTTGTATAGTCCTGGAGCGTGTTTGACAAACTGGGCCGCCAGCTTTGTGCCATGGCACAATGTGAGTTGTGGTGGGTAATGCCCACCTGATGTCCCATTAGTTAGTTTCCTGTCCACAGATGGCAAGAACAAAGGTGCAAAGGTGGACTCACGGCGTGTTTCTTGTGTATTCTGGCAGTGTGTGTGTGTGTGCGCGTGTACGTGTGTGTGTGTGACACTGATGACTCGAGGCCAGTGTCTTGACCAAAAGAGTTGTTGGCTGTCACTCAACATCACTGTCTCCCTCGCCACTAATGACATCTCCAGATTGTGCTATGAGGTACAAAGGCTGGTTGTGTGAGATACAAAAGAAAAAAAAAAATGAGTGACCACATTGATGCCGTAGGCTGTAGTTATGACAGTGGCCGCGGACCTATAGACGTGTCATGACAGATATAAACCAAAGAACAATTATCGTGCCTTGTGCTTGAAGCCGAGTTGCCAGGCCCTTCAACAAAAAGAAGAAATTGACTTGTTCGATTTCCCACAAATGTCGAAATACACACATATTCACGTGAATGATGTGGTTGTGTTTGACTGACCAAGTGTGTTTGTCGTGGTGCCAAGAAGACTTTCCAGATTGCAGGTCTGTGTAGCTGTATCTAATGTGTTCATCAAGGTCACAAATGAACAGAGACTGCTGGTTGCAATCAAGTAGTGCACAGTTTCGCCTTCCTTGAAAAAGCTCTTAATCAACAATCAATTGCACACAATCAAGCTAATTTTTAATCAAATGTTGTTCCCAGGCCTAATATGCTCTCCCTTATGCTTTCGAGTCTCGTCACTAGGTCTAACTGAAAAGGTTTTAGTGTCTGCCTCACAGTTCTGAGGACCGGGGTTCAAATCCCGGCCCCACCTGTGTGGGGTTTGTATGTTGTTTCCTCCCACTTCTCCAAAACAATAATTAATTGAAGACTTTAAATTGCCCACAGAGGTAATTGTTAGTGCAACTGGTTGTTTCTGTGTGGCCTGCGATTTGGCTTGCAAACAATTCAGGGTATACCCCACCTCTTGCCTGTAGACAGCTGGGACAGGCTCCAGCACTCCCGTGACCCTTTGTGAGGATAAGCAACTCTAATAATGTATGGCTGGAGGAAAAAAAAACTGAAAATAATACCTGAGAATAAGAAATAATGTTTGGACTAATTTTGTAATTTTTCTATGGCAACAAAAATATTGTCCCTGTTTCCTTCTGAGTTAATTTCATTCATTTGCAGTTTTTTTGAGTAACCAATTTTAAAATGTGCTTTTTGTATTGCTGCCAATTGTGAAATATGAATGTATTATTTGTCTTAATTTTAGGAGTAAAATAGTGTGAGCAGGGATATGCAGTTCATTTACATTTCAAAAGTTGTTTCATAAACTATTTCTGCAATTTGGTCTCATGTCATTAGTACTGAGCGGAGCAATTTTTTTATTTTGTTTCTATTTTTGCTGTTCATTGGATGAAATGTCAACAGAGTACAACTCCAAAGGAACAGGAGAGAACCAATTGACAGTTGTGCATCATCCCAGGTGTCACTCTGCTCTGAAACTAGTCAAACCGCCACCTCTTATACTATCACAGTCTTCTCCGAAGGTTGGAACATAAAACAAAATGTCTGCCTGGTGTTGTTTGTCTTTGAGAAACACCAACTCAGTGAACCTTCTTTTCCTTTATTTTGAGCAGTAGGTTTATATTCTAGTACATTGTCTGAGTGTGCCGAGTCAGACACTTGAATGTGCCACTCTTTTGCAAAGCATGGCAGTACAAAGTTTGGCATCAGCGATGTCACACTAAATCTTTGTTTCTGTGACACTTGGCGTCATAACACGAGCCAGGAAAATATGAGCCCTCCCAGTGTCAAATACTGTAGTGCTCTAAGCCTGATAATCTAATGGTTCTGACAAATGTTTAATCAGGCTTTTTTTTTTTTTTAAACACCACTTATGTTGTGAAGCAAAATATTTAAGAAATATTTCTTCAAAGTCAGCATGGTTTTATTGTTTTATCCCACCCCCTCATTTGGAGGTCACAGCATGTATCGAAGTCTCCCTAGAAGTTGCTGAGACCCATAGGTTTAGCTGTAATACCCTCTCTAATTCTCTTGCATGTTGGTTATACCCATCAAAGCTTCTCTGACAGTTTATCCTCAACTCTGGCTTATTCTTTCGGTTTTTACTGATGTTTTTTTTTTTTTTTTCTTTTTCACTTCTAGGATGCCATAATACAGCCACACAAGTAGCGATACAGAATGCAATCTAAAAACCGCCAGCACGCACTCAACAATGCAGTGTTTATCATTTCAAATTTTGGAGAATATTGCAAGAGGATGTTGGCCTCGTCATTTTGTCCTCACCGTGTTCCTGCTTAAATTTTGTTCATATTTATAGGGGTAAATTAATTCAGAGAGGAAAATTTGGATGATGAGTTGAAACTTTCAGTCTTTAAAGAAACAAAGGAACCAGGTTAAAAATGTACCACATGGTTATGGTTGCTTCTACACTTTACATTTTTCCACAGTGCATATTGCACCTGATTCAATGTACGTAAGTATTGTTTATATTATATTATACAGTATAACATGTCATATGCTAAACACTTTACATTAGTTTCAGATGAAAAAATATTTACTCATCTGCTTTAGTTTCATAAAACACTTTTTTTTGGGCATGTATTTAAATGAAATAATTGAACAACAGACAAAGTAAAGCCTGAGGCCCAACTCAACATCTTTACTGATAGTTTCGGTAAACTCTTTCCACTTTCCATCATTGTACTGACAACATTGTCTCAACTTCTTCAAGGCGTTAATGACTAAGCAGTTGCATACTCTTAACAAAATTCTCAATTAACCAACTAACTGATAATCATGCCCATCCATCCAGTGTAGAAAATAGCACAAGTTAAACTAGGTCTGAGTAACAAGGCAAAAGTGTTTACTCCCAGTACACACGTATGTCACAGCTGATGATTCCAGAAATGTGTGAGCATCAGTGATAAGAGATAATGAAAAATAAACCCTTGACCTTTGTATGGCTGGTTGTATCTATTTCCTTCTGTAAGTCCCTTGACTTTTGGAAATTATTGGGACTTCCCACACAGTGGATGTGGGTGTGCTATCTCCCTATCTTTAATTTAGAAATGCAGGAAGACTACACACGCATGAGTGAGATTGTTATCCTTGCTCACTGTCTAGCCTGTCTTTTCATGCATGTTCGCTCAAAGCCTCCCATGGGTCCAAATAAGCGTTTGCGTTCCAGTACTTGAGGGTGCTTTTCTTTGTTATTGGTCTAATGACCACAGACGGTTAGATCATCTCTATAAAGATTTCTATTTTGATTGAGTGATCCCAATGAGACAGGACAGCGAAGGGCTAACTAATGAAAGGATGTAGACTTGTGAAAACATTGAGTGTTGGTGTTTAATGTTTGTGTTATTTTTGTCAGGGACTGTTTCCTTGCTAGCGAGGCTTAAACACACCAGGGCAGCCGGGAGCAGCTCCCCTGCAGTTGCAATAGATTTGCCGGTAGATCAAAGCCGAGATGCTCTATCCTGCTACGAACCCTCACATGACTGCAAAATCATTGTGGACTGGTGAGGGGGTCATGCCTGATTCTCCATGCAAGTGAAAGTTAACTTGAACGGACTCAACTGCATTTTGCTCAACACTCTGAGGGTTGGTTCAAACCTTAAAAAAAAAAAAAAAAACAATCAAGTCTGTAATTCATATTGCCATTGTTTTGCCCCTCCCTGAATGACTACAATTCATTAGCCTGAGCCTGCGTGCACCGTTACTGTGATGCGTTGACAGGCATTGATGAAGAGAATTCCTCTTTGCACTTTACATTTTCCAAACACAGAAGGGAAGAAGAAAACTGCATAATCTGTCTGAGAGGATGTGACCACGATCAATACTATTTTCATTACATTTTTTCATCCTGCGGGACAGTCAGGGTGCAGCACTCTGAAACAGTCCCAGTCAACAGCTATCCGTTTTGTCATTGTAGATTTCAGGCAGTGTCGCTGTTTTGTGGGACATGATGTTACTGAGAGTAGACTTTATTGAATTATTCCTCCCGCTCTAGTCCAACTTTGAGAAGGGAAGTTAAGCAGCTTACCTGTGTTGGAAAAATGTGTTTCTGGTGGTCATGGACCAACAGGGGATCCAATTGGCTTTGTCACACTATTTAGAATTGTCATGCACTTTCATCTGTCAAATGCCACGGGTGCAAATCTGAAGGTACATATAAAGACAACCATAACATGCCTGAATATACAGTATAAAGACAAACCTTATGCTAATGATGTATATACATATTCATAGTTTTGGAATCTGCAGCACCTTCTAGGAAATCATGTGTACTTGTAAGCAATAACTGGTATTTTTTGCATATTGTATTGCTGGGCCCTATGGGTAAAAGGAAAATATATCTTGTGTCCAACCTGGCACATGGGTCTTGTTTTTTTCAAACTTGATATGATTTTGGCCCAAAATGTGCAAAAATCTGAAGAACAATGGGGATGCTATGCTGGTACTCCCTACTGTATAATCTGCTCATAGACTGTCAAAATCGTTCCACTGCATTTGCAGCTACAGCCTGTGCCGTCCTGTCTCTATGAGCCAACACGTTTGATATGGGCATTCAATACATTGAATAAATCTAAACCTGATTCCCTTTATAAGATGTAATTCAATACACAGTACATGTAAAGAAGTGAACTATATAATGGCTGATGGGAGAAAGATTTGAATATATACATCCATTGAAAAGTACCTTTCAGTGTATGATTCCCCTCTTACTTGATTTACTATCCATAATTCCATTCCTATTTTTGATTATAATATGCTAAATGTTCATTTACCTGGGGTTTATATTGCCACCTGTTGTTTTCAGGAGTGAATTTTATTTTCTTTATTTAATCTTCACGTTAACGGGTCCGAGTTTAACCTGTTCTTTTTTTCCATTGGGTTTTCTAGTCATCACTTATGTTCTTTTGATAACATCATCACATTAGTATTCATCAGTTCCAGCAGACAGTTTAAAATGAGGCCGCAGGGAGGGCAGTGTGCACACCCACAGGAAATGTTGGTCAGCGCCCTTGACAGCAGAGGGTGTAGGTGGGACCACACAGTGTTGAAATCCAATAAAGCTGCCGTTATACAGAGGTGACAGGACGGCTGGATAATGCGACACGTAACAAAATAAATCAGGCTCACTCCCACTGGATGCCTGTTTCTCATCATGCCCCTTGGCAATCACAAAACAAATGGCTGCTGTCCTGCAGGTGCAACCAATACACTTGGTTGTCGGATAGGTATTAACATTATCATCAATTTATCACATGCGGAACAGCCTAATTGAATGCTGTTTGGTCTGTGTGTTATGCACCTCTCTTTCATTTATGGGCAAGCATTCTGGGTGTGTCGCTGTCAGTGAGTAGCCGTTGTGGAATATTATGAGACATTGGCTGTCTCGTCTTAACCTTGTCTTTGCTTTTGTACTAATTATTCAGAGTCAAAATTCCCTGCTCAGTGTAAGTACAAGGGATGTGCATTAAATTAAATAAATAAATAAATTTTTTGGGTTCAACTTGTCATTAAAAAATTCAGTTGATTGTTTGAAATTGATTGACTAATCATGAAGTGTAAAATGGGAGGTAATGGCATTCTTGGCGGTAACCATCAGAGGCATTGTTGGAGAAAAAAGGAAATAGTTCAATCTGCTTTATTAGGTCGTTTATCTGTAGTGCCTCAATAAATGTACTAGCTGGACCAACAATAATAAAGGTTAGTTGTGATTCCAAAGGGTTGTGATCCACCATCGGATTCTAAAGCGAGCCTGGCTTTGATGGCTTCAAGCTCATTTGTATGATGTGGTTGGAATGCATCATTTTTATCCTTCCCTTTTAATGTGAGCCGGTGAAACAGTAAGTTTAGCGATTGTGTCATAGAGCACATTGTCCTCCATTGCATGCAGGCCATGAAGCCAGAAGATATAAAGATGTTCAGTTTTCCTTACTTTAATTGGCATTTGATGGATAGTGAAATTGTATTTCTGTTGTTTCTTTTTGTCTTCTTGCCCTCATCATGGTTTATTTATTTCTCCATGTACATGCTGTGTATGTATAGAAATTGATGCGTTTTTAACTCTCCAAAACAGCTGTATTAGTTCAGAAGGACATGGAGTGCATTGCAAAACATAATAGACAATAAGGCTTAGGCAGACACAACCAAGCCATGCTTGAGGATCAAAAATTTGCAAATGCCTAAAGCATTGAAATGATCGCCGCCCACTCCAGTGCTCAATTTCTGAGTTATTCAGGCAAGCTGGCTGGTGTTTTCCTGACATGTTTGTGACAAGTGATTGATAAGTCCCAATCAGGAAGTGAAGGTAGGTGCCAGGATCAAGTCTTCGCTGCGGCCCTCTCGGTATTAATGTCATGCCGAGGTTTTCAAAAACAAAATGGCACCAATAGATTTTCCAAAGCTTTCCAGCTAGAAAAAGAACTGCCATTATCCCTTCGCTCGGGAGACAATACAGGACTCCAGTTTCAATTTGTAATCTTTCGTCTGTTGCTGGACTTGAACCTACCACTACCGGGTCCCCAGGACAAGTCTTTAGAGATTTTGTAATTGGAAAGGGTGGTGATTTTTACTGTACTGATAGCCCTTTGTGAATGTGAGCATGCTTTGCTCTAGCATCATTAGCACAGAGGAGCACCAACACATTTTGTGAAACCCCCCCCCCCAAAAAAAAAACAAAAAAAACATGACTTCAAGTTAGCTTCAGGGTCTCTGAGACCAGTGGATTGCAACAATTAAGTAAGATGATTTTAATCGCGTTAATAGTGTTTGCTTGTTTTACTCAAACATAATTATAAACATTAATTGGAAAAGCAGTTTAGCAATAGTTGAATCTATTTGATCAGTCTACTTAATATTTATACTGATTTGTGCGTTATCTTTTAAAGTTTCTATTGAAGCCTTTTTCTCTTATGAATACGTTTCCGCTTTATTTCCCTTATCAGTTATTTATTTTACCTTTTTTATGATGGTGACTTTTATGTCCCTGTTACTGGAGGTAAATTACAATTAAGGGCATAACCACATCTACAAAGATACTGCGTGACTCATTTCTCAAGCGAGTGAAGGGTTTGTTTTTCCTTTCCGCTAAGATCTTGTCATTGTGTCTGTGACTGTGTTTTCTCTTTTGACCTTATTTGAATTCTGAGATAAGCATACCTCCAGCAACACTTGACCAAATTAGGCTTATCTGGTGTGTTTTAAGGGAATGATTTGTCACAGTGCCTCTAAGAGGAATACGCTCTAAAACAAAGTAGATGTACTGCACTACCACCTTGTCCAATTTTACATTTCTTTTAGTGACTGTTGATTCTCATTCAAGGCCCAAATATGAACACGGCTCAGTCTTAATAGCTATTCATACTTCATCAAATGTAATATAGAAATGCCAATAAGCACCTTTTTGATAACTGAGGTTTGGAACAGAATTTCTAAAGTGTTTTAAGTGAGTAAAAGCAACACATTCCCATTATGATGCACTCCTTAAACTCAAGTGAAACGTTTATGTATTGTCGTACAAATGATTTAAGTATAGGAATTATAGATTATTTTTTTATTTGATTGACAATAGATTACCTTAATCACTTACAAAACTGTTGATTAGTTGGACATCCTTGACCATCAATATGAAAACACCTCTGAAGCTTTTGAACTGTGTTTTTTGGGGGTTCGAATTTTTCTGTTAATTGCATCAGTAATTGTCACGACTTAAATCATCCATCCTTTTTCTGAGCCGCTTATCCTCATGAGGGTCGCGGGAGTGTTGGAGCCTATCCCAGCTGTCATTGGACAGGAGGCGGGGCACACCCTCAACCAGTTGCCAATCAATCGCAGGGCACACAATAATGTTGCATGTTTTCGGGATGTGGGAGGAAACCGAAGTGGCCAGAGGGAAACCCCCGCAGGCACAGGGAGAACGTGCAAACTCCACACAGGCGGGGTGGGAGTTGAACCCCGGTCCTCAGAACTGTGAGGCCAACGCGCTTTAGCTGCTTCTACAGTTCCAGCTTTTAAGGTTAAACATGTTGGTATATAAATCCCAAATATTTTATTTCATGAGTTATTAATAGATTAAATAGAAGTTTTAGTTTAGGCAGTGGTACATTCATGGTGTCAACATGAGATGAGAAGTACTCCACTTGACAGTCATTGTGGCTATGACATTGTTCCTTCGGCAAGAAGCCTGAAAAAGACGGGCTCGAGCTTCACCTCATACCTAACACCCTCTTGGTTATCTGCTGCTGTGGCACACTATGAGCAGATAAAACAATCCTAAAGGGAAAACCATCCTGTCCGTAATCACATTTATTTGCAAGGCGCGCTGAGAAAGATTGATGTCTTATCTGTGGCTGTGGATTTCAATTCTCCATGCTGTGATGCAGATAAACAATCATTCTGCTGTCTCCAGAGCATTTTAATTGTCTCTGTGTGTGCATGCTGATGTGCAGCCACTTGTGCCTATTACCACATTCTTGACAAGGGAGACAGAAGAAAGTCTCTGCTGAGCCTCCTCCTTGACTACTTTTCATAGCTGGTAAATGTCAGACATATGCTTCCTTACATCTTAGGGACTCTCAATTGAAAAAAGTGGAGCTCAAGCAGAGATCAAACCACTGCTGTTGCTCCTATCTGGCTTGGAGACATGATCTCTTTTCGCACGTGTGCATGTCAAAATTCCATGATGTACTATTTTTAACGATGCAACATGAAAGTGTAGGCGTCGGTGTGTGTGTTTGTGTCATTTTGGTAGGATTTTAAAATGCATCTAGAGCCTGTGACTAAGTGATCTTTTAAGAGTTTGTCAGTCAACAACAGCACAACACAAATTTGTTTAATGAGGGAGGAAGAGCTCATTATTTGTACGCAGGCCTATTTTTCATCTAATGCACTATTTTAATGACTCCCTGTTACATGGTTCTGGGCCAATATGTTGACTGTCATATATACTGTAATCGTTCCTGTTCACACACCTGCCACCATTTAAATTTTGAACTGGGGAAAAAACATGCACATTTGCAGTATCCACTAAAATTGATGGAGGGACAGAGAAGAGGCCAGGGGGGGCAGGACAGGACAAACAGAACACAAAGTACCCCAAAAAGATGTGCGTACCATATGCACTGCCAAGATAACAGCAAAACCATTTGCAATACCACAAGATTTTATCAAATTATAAGTGTCCTTCAATATCCATGTTTGGCTTGTGACAAAACCATGCCATGTTATTTTTTTGGGGAATTTGTCTTGTAAAAGATGCGCCTCACTTTGATTGGCCTGCGAAGGCCAATAGAAGAGTTTTTGTGTGGGTGTGAATTTTTTTGTTGTTTTATTGGTGAAAGTGAGTCAAACATCACTGTGCTAATCCCAGTCGATTGAAGCAATGGCACCCGATAGAGAAGTCAAAAGTCTAAAAATAGATTGCGCATGCAATTATAAATGAAAATAGCAAGAGGCACGTAGAGCATTGTAATAAAGTAAAAGTACTATTTCTTTGCAACATGAATAATTGTGTGAAGGTATGCTTCATCAAAACTACTCTGAAAAGAACAATTTCTCAAATGTTACTTGAGTAAATGTAATGGAGTAAATGTGCATTTGTACACATTAAATACACTTTGTAGGACTAAAACATTCACCTCATTTTTGATACACACTTGGGCCGACAACGCAAATGTATTTTAATATTTATCATAACTGTGGTACTTTGAACATATGTACTTATTTTAAGGTAGTGTTGGGGCAAAATGTTTGAAAAGCTTTGGCTTAGATTCTGTTGTATCGGAGGAGGTCATTATTTCACAGTACATTGTCGTTGCACATCGCACTGCATTTGGCAGGTTGGCGGACGAAGTTCATCTTAATTTTGTGGTTAAAAAGTCTAAGCGACATGATTGGGCCAGCCAAGTGTGTGTCATTTACAGTACTATAAGCCATTATTGATGTAATTGAAGCTCAAGCCGGCATGACCATGACGTCAGCAATGACATAATTATTAACATGGTGGGTCGCTATCAGAGCTTTACCCAGAAGCCATAGCAATGTTAAGTTTTTAAAATGCTTTCATGAAAATTAAACAATTAATTCCATAAATAGTTGTAGTAATTTCCATAAATAGTTGTAGTAATTTGAACGTTGATAGGGCTTGTGTCTTTCTGGACTATTTGTTTCAACTGCACCAGGAGTCAGAGGCAAATCTTGGCAGATGACTTCACTAGTATTCTGACCGAGTGAGACAAGTCATCTAATGTGACAATAATTGCGTGAGAGGTAGAAAAATGCTCTTTCACCTGTAGTGTCAGACTTAATTCTGACGTTTGCTCCGGAAGCAGGTAAATATGATTATAACAAGATGCATTGGATCTAGCTAGAATAACAATTGAGGAGAGCGTATTCTCCTACAAGTATTTCATTAGCTGTCTAAATGGGGGAAAAAAAAATGGGTACTGGTAGTTTGAAACTGCAGGGGGGAAAAACAGCCCTCTGAAAAAGCGGGGTGCACATGTTCCCCCTGTCCCCCATTTAAATTAAGCCTATGCATTCATGTACTGTAATGTATTTAATGTAAAAGAGGCCCCGTAGCTCAGTGGTTAGCGCACTGGTTTGGTAAACCAGGGGTTGTGGGTTGGTATCCCACTGGGGCCTCCACTCCCTGAGAAGGGTTGCGTCAGGAAGGGCATCCGGCGTAAAAATTGTGCCAAACATATATATGTGTTCATCTGAGATGACATGCTGTGGTGACCCCGAAAGGGACAAGCCGAAAGAAACACACAATGTATTTAATGTAAAGCTCTCTTTTGAGATAACAGCCTTTCGTTGTTTTACTTATCATTTTCCCAGTAAACTTCAAGTAAGCGTGCCAAATAAACACCTTGAGCAAATATATATGGAAATACAGTGTTAGGGGTGGTGGTTAAACAACCTGCAGCTGTTTACCTTCGCAATTAATAACATTTGTGAAAGGGATGCAAGCCGATCTCCTGTGGAGCTTAAAGATGATGTTCTGTCAGACAGCCCACATTTGAATACATTTCTCACTGGTATGCTGTCTGCAACCACCTTGACAAAAAAAAGATGTCATTGCAGATGTGACTGTGCCTCCAATGGCTCCAATATCTTTACTTATAAAATCTAATCTTCAATCTTGGTCCAATCTAAATCAATGCCAGTGGGTGTATCGGTGCAGTTCTTGTAATTGTTGAGTCCTAAAGTACATATTTTTACGAGACTTTACATCGATTTGATCAGCCTAAATGGATCGGCTGATAATTGTCATTTTTTTTTTTTTTTGCTGATCCTTTGATCAGTTTTTCATTTGCCAGTCCGATCAATGACGTCATTGATCGGCTCTGAAAAAGACATTTGCGCCGCGTCGCCATCGTGCACAGTATATCAGCATCTAAGTTATTTTTGTATAGCAGTATTTATATTTTTTCATCTTTTGACGCACTGCAAATCTCTGAAGGCCACTAAAGTTATGGAAAACAAAAACATTGGCACAATGGGAGAGACAAGGCGGCTGAGAGATGGCATGTAATTCGCACAGTACAAGACAAATTTGCTCTTTCAAGATGTGACTATAGGAATATAATCTATTCCGATACAACCACATCCGTGGTTTTTTTTGATGATCATTGGGTTTTATCTAGTCAGCTCAAATGCGACTGAATACACTCGTTACCATGGGGATGACTCACAAAAGTGGATCGCGACAACTATTTATAAGAACACGGGGGGGGGGGGGGGGGGGCGTGGTGGTGGTCACCGGTGGTCAGGACAGGAAAGAACTTCGTCTAAGGCTTGCTTGAGGTATGTTCACATACTTTTAATGTGATGAGTCTCACTGGCAAGCAACAAAATGTTACTTAGCCTAGCAAGCTAGTGGTTGTTTGTAAACACGCTGCTGTTCTGTTCGATACATGATCAGAGTAGACCAGTGATTTCCAAAGTTTATGGAGCCAAGGCACATATGTTACAGTTGAAAAGTTAAACAACAAACAAAAATGTCACAAAAAGTAGATGCATGAATTGCTGTATGTACTTACTGCCATCCAATAGAAGACCATTAATTTGTTCTGTCACTATTCCTCACTGGCATAATTAGATGAACAAAGATTGTTGTTGTATGGTAAATATATATTTTTGGAACAAGTAGAAACAGGTCAGTTAAATAGTCATTGCTCCATCTTGTGATGATTTTTTTTTTCTCATAAACTGCTTGAACTTTGATCGGCCCCAAAAATCCTGATTGTGTAAAGCCTCATTTTTACCATTTGTTTATTACCGTCAAATGTGTAGCTAGATTTTTTTCTTCATTAGCATTCATTGGGAGGGGGTGATGAATTGAGTCGTTTTCTTTTGCACATTAGGTGGGCTACATGCCAGTTATTAGGGAGGCATTTTTCCAGGTGAATTCATTCCCATCTGTCTTACTTTTATTCATGGTTTGTGCTCACAAGCTCTTATGAGCATCAAATTTCAATCAGCCAAAGGATCAAAAACACAGCCTGCTCAGCGCTGCACTGCGTTTCATGGTAATGGAAATGATCAAGAAGTTGCTGGCGTTCTTTGCCTTCTTCACAAAGCAACTGTGGAAGCAATATTTTGTTGAATTTCTTGCAGTGTAGTAGAAAAGGAACATATTTTTTGTACATTGTCATAGCAATGTCATTGTGGCATCTGCTGAGATGTATTGTAATAAAGAGTGACTCAACTAATATTAAAAGTTACCAGCAGAGGAATCTCTTTGGATATGTTGCCCTTCAGAATGAAGCTAGTCTAGACAGGCAAGTGTTGTTAATTGCGAGTGCACGTGATGCATTCAGGGACACTATATTAAGTGGCAAGAAGAATATATTACGTGATTTTTTTTTTTTTCATTTTTATACATACCTATATATATAATACATATAAAAATATTACTAGAAAAAACATTTCTATCAGAATGATTTAGTTACAACAGTATACACTGTGATTTGGAATTGTTTTGGAATTTGGAATTTTTCTAATACTGTATTAGTACACAAGGTATTTTAATATAGTCAACCAGAACAACTGGCAATGCAAAGGTATCAATGTAATTTCACCATCGTTCCTGTCGTACTGTGTGTCTTTGCACACAAAAAATTATGGCCCTTTTTCAGTTTTAATTCCTCTTTTTTTTTTTTTTTTTTTTTTTTTTTTTTTATGAAAAAAGAAACACATTTTTCTTCGTTTTTGAGATTTTAGGGTGAAGGACTTTATGCCATTGGGGGGAAAAAAAAAAAAGAGAAAAATACAATATCAAAGAAAAACAACTGTGAACTACTTCACTTTTGTACTGGAGAACTTTGTTCAAAATTTTGAATTATGAGCTGAAGTTGTTCATTTTCATTCTGTTTGAGAGCCCTCTGTACGAAACAACACTATAGAAATAATCGAAACAACACTATAGAAATAATAGTTGAATTGAGTAATTGCTCTCCTCATATTACAGCCACAAGCAATGATCTAAATAACGTTACTTCATCTTTGTTTGCCTAATGCCTGAAAAGGCTGATGCGAACCTGACTGAACTCTAGTGTGATGTGCATGTTTTGGGAACTTTTTTCACAAGTGGCCGATCAGTTGGCCATTGGTTTTGTCGCAATTCAAAATTGTAATCGCTGGTGCATGGGCAGAGGGGCCTCCAGATTTTTTTGTTGGAGACGGGACAGTGGGATGCTGATGGAAGTTTTGAGCCAATGAGAAACAATTGGGGTGGTTACTGGTTAGTAGGGTGGCCAGCAAAAGTATTGCTTTTACCCACTGGCAGCTCTGTGCCAACGTTGCAATGTCACAGACTAGATGTTCAAAATGCACACAAGCTTTCAATCACACGAAAAATACATTTCTGTTTTTGGCAAACGAGAGACTGAAAGTACACCGCACAACCCCAAGCCATAAAAATACAGTATATAAAATAACTATATCTATAATTTACAAAGTGCCTGTGGCTGAAAAAGCGAAGCTTGCGGCCAAAATATACGCAGGCGCTCGTGTTGTACCTGATACATTCAAATAATTGGGAGTCAGCAAGGCTCTTACAATATCCACTCACTCACTTTTATTATCCCCCCACATCCACTCGCTTTAGTAACCCGCTTCCTTCTTAACTGTTAATCTATCTTTTTATGGTTTAACAAATGTGATACAATTCAAGATGCTGTAATGTTCAGACATACAGACGCACTGTTTAGCGCGTCCATATATCCGATCCCTCTATGTGACTCATTTTTTGCGAGGTTAGGTCTGGTCCAAGCTCCTTTGAGTGCATTGCGTGGTGTGCAGCATCCTTAATGCATCTCATTGCACACCGTATCACCCCCACCTTCATAAATCAGAGACACATCCAGTTTTATTTGCCTCTGTGTGTTCAGGACCTGTGAACGATGATGACCCTGTCCCACGGAGACCAACAAGAGATCAAGCTGGTATTTGGGCTTTTGCTGTACTTCTGAAAATCTTTTGCCCCTTAAAGCTATTATTAGAAATGATCATTTGTGGATTTGCTTTAAAATTGCCCTCAAGCAACCACTTAGACCTTGTAATTTCAGTCATAAGCTACATTATTTATAATTGGCTGAGAGAGAGTGAGCGAGAGAGAGACTTTTTTGGGGTGGTGGGGACATTGTAGCTTTTACATGTTGGCAGGACTCAAAAGCATGATGCTTGTAAATATAATTATTTTGAGCAGAATATGAGAATGTTTACAAACTCCTACTGTGATTATCTTGAGTTTAAATAGCTTACTAAAGTCGGAGAAGGTATACTAACATAACATAGGTTTAGTAAAACATTTTAACCAGAGTTCAGTGTTTTTGGACAATAGTAGAAATGCATCTTTTTTGAAACTCCATATTTTTTTGTGTAAACATTTTCAATTCCGGAAACTATGGTAGACACATTTACTACTCTTTTATTGTATACGCAATGTAAATTTTGTATTTATCAATTATCTTGAAATAATTGATTGCTCCGTATAGCCACATTTTCCCCCAGAGCTTTGGTAAAAGGAGCGCATTATAATTCTCCAATGCAGCACTTTCCCTGAGGACTGTTGTGGCCTTCTGACATAATCCCACTCTGTTTACATTATTTACAACCCCAGATAAAACCCCACATCTCAAGGTTGCAATAGTTGCTATATAAATCTATGCATGATGTCAAGTTAAGAAAATGTTTGTATTGTTGATACATTTTTTTTTTCCAAATATGAGCTAGAGGTTGTACAATTTCAGGTTCAATCCATTGTCGAAGTTTTGGATTATACACACATTAAATGACTAAACGGTATCCTCAGAAGTCCATCTTGTGCTGTGGTTAGTTCAATGACTGTTCTGCGTGAAGGACTGGGTAACTGACAGAGTAATGACATGGACCAGACGGAGTTGTGTTCATGCATTGGGAAAACCTCTTGGAGCTGTCAGTATTGCTAATAGGAAATTCTGTCAAAGGCAGCAGGTAAATGCTATCCTCTTGGTTCTGCAGAATCGGGGGGAACCGCTGAATTCTCTTGTGCACAAGAAATAACGAGGTTTGCAAAAGGTCAAATTTGGCTGCACGGCTCCAGGTCATCAAGCAGCTTTTCTAATAGTGCATGCACCAGATTTAATAAATTGAGTCTCTCCTTTGAAGGGGAAAAAAGGCCAGGGAGAGAGTATCTATTTAATCCATCTGTTAAATAAGGTAATATCTATACTTCACTAGTTTAAGTTCCTGGAGGTTAAAGTCAGTATAATCACTATTTTTTTTTTTCCAGCCAGAGAGGTAATAAAGGTTTTTTTAGTTTGTGAAATAATGTGGGGCAAAAGTGTATTTGTTCAGTGCTAACACAAGTGATGGAACAGATGCAATACATAAACAGAATTTGAGAGCAGGCAATCCCATTCGCCATGATTTTTGTTAGGGTGGAATGAATGTGAAATTAAACTTGAACACTAACTATTTAGACCACAGGTGTCAAACTCAAGGCCCGGGGGCCAGATTACATGATTTTATATGGCCCAGGAAGCCAAATCTATAGTGTCAATTTCCATGATTCTTCTGAAGTCTTTATCAAAATTTCAAATTGTCATATATCATAAATGATAAAGTTGGGATATTACAAGCATTTTTGTTACCAAACATGAGTAGTTGACAAACACATTACCCTTGATTTCTGCTCCCAAAACTAGTTCATCAATTGATGATGTAAATATGAGATGACTAAATATTTTTGTTTGAAAGTCATAACGACCCTCTGAGGGAAACTGGAACAACAACGTGGCCCGTGAGAAAAATTAGTTTGACACCCGTTATTTAGACTGTGTTCTGGTACGGAAACCTTCAATAGAGCATGTCGTTTTAGCTTGTCAAGAAGGTAAAAAGTAGTTAATTCTGTCTGTTATATATATTTATATACTCTCTAGTTTGTCAATTTTTTTCTTTCCCGAGAAGCCATTAGCTAAAATATCTAGGGCAGAGTTAACCAACATGGTACCAACAGGCACGAGGTAGCCACCAAGGAGCACATGTGGTAGCCCACTTATTTAAAATATATATATAAATAAATAAAACAGTACCATGGGATGTGATTTTGGAGTTGAAGTGATCATTTCACATTGATCAATGCGATTGATACTTAATATAGTGTATAAAGTCATTTGAGCAATTGTATTTCAGAACTCTGTATTAAAATAACAAAAAATTCACATTAATCAGTACCCAAAAAGTAGCACTCACTTTCAAAAAGGTTGGTGATAGCTGCTCTGTTACATCTTACCTAAATATTCATCTATACAAAAAAAAAAATCAAACGTTTAGAGTATGTAATGGTGACTTTACCAAAACACGCATCATGTTCACATTCTCTCAACAGCATTTGTTTGAAGTTCTCAACTTTAGTTGTAATAGTAAAATGGGACACATGAATTATTACTTCACACGCTAGTGACCAATGCTATTTGCTTTGTTCATCCCATTTAGTTATACATTCGGCAGTGTGTGAGCCAGATGGGTTCAGTCCTGTCTAATATGTAACGGTGACCAAAATCAAGACAGCAAGACACAAGAATCATTTCCTGAACTTAGCCTTGACCTCTACGTGTTACCTAAATCCAATCAAGAGAAAGATGTACTTATCTTGATTGTGACTTAATTCTTGCATGGCAAGTGGATGCCCAAAATGTCGTCACTTATTAAATGAAGAAGAAAAGACCCCATCAATAAAAAATAAAATACAACTACTTACTATGACTAAACTCTACAATAGATCCTTGGAAACTTGCATAGTCCAATCTTAAAGCTCTACCTATAATTCCCATGGTAGGAGACACAAAAGGGTAAACCACACCTTTCACTGAAAGTCAGCTGGGATAGGCCCAGTTAGTACATTGTAAAAAAAAGGTATGCTGGTTAACAGTAACATTCAGCTATACGTAGTAGGTTCTCAAACTGCATGTAGTAGGAGTCTAAAAGTGTACAATTTGATGCCGATTGTTCAGCCTTGGTGAAAGTCTGCACTTCAGTTTCCTGCCATTGTAGCAGCTCATTTTCGCTTTGAGATAAAGTGTAATTATTGTACATTTCCACATCAGGATTACTTCCAGCCTCCTTGCTAAGATGATGTGGATCAGAAACGCAAGCCCAAAGGCAGCCTTTCCTGATGATTGTAATGTTCTGCTGCATATTCTGGTCCACTTTAATACCCCAGGGTTGTCTTATTGCTGTGATGTTGATAGCGTAACGTTGAAGCTACACATAGACCGGGTGTTTTTTTTTTTTTTTTATGTTGAAATGTCTACATATAGAAGTGAAATAACCCTTTTTTAAAATTTAAGGTGGTGTATCTGTGGCACAGAGCACCCAAGGTGGCATGCATGGATGACCAAGCTGCATAGCTAAGTACACACATTATCAGTCCATGAGGACACTGAGCTATCATGACATTTACTAGTTAAATATTGCATGCCTAACGCCAACCAAAAAAAAAAAAAAAAAAATCAGCATTCTTAAGACATTTGCTGCACAGAATGTTTTAGTCGTGACATTTGTCTGTTGTGCCAAGGTCGTTCTGCATCAACATGCTGACATTAGTTGTCCTTTTTCGAGAGTAGCGTCCCCCTTTTGTAGTAGATCCTAACTTCTGACTAAATCCCAATGTAAACCTCATCCACGGTGATAGTCTGCTTAAATAGTTCAAATGGCGCACTTTCTGCATTATGGATCTGTCATCTTGTATTTTGTGTTTCACTTCCAATTGGAGGCATTTATTTGCTCAACTCCAGAGAAAGACAGGCATTGTAATCGATGTGATTTGTCAGAATCGAAATGATAAGTACCACCTGTTTGTTTTTTGTTTTTGTTTTTTTCTGGGTGCCTCATTAAGGCGAAGTGGTTATATTCAAGTCAACAGCTGGTGAATATTTGACACGTTTTCGGCATATTTTGCCATATTATGCACGATTTGGAAAAATTATGTAGTGAAATGGGAATTTAGAATTTCTAAGAGTTTTAAAGTATTGTAAAATATTGTATGCTGTATACAGTATGATATGCATTGGTTGTTATTACATGCCCTGCCTTTTAATTGCAAGCTGCTTCCATGTTTTCTTTGTCCCATCCAGTATGCTGACGTATCGTTCTGTGTTCAACATATTGAGCCACATGAGATAGTGTAGGACTATCTGACTAAATAGTAGTAGATTACCACCTCACTTTGGGAGTTTAAAATCCCGTTGTGCTGCTCCTCACCAGAATGAATGTCTCGTTGGACACAGCAGTGACACGCAGTTACTATAATGAGGTGAAAGCGTTAGGACAAAACACATTACTACCACTTCTGACACAACTGGATCCACTTATGAAAGCTTTCAGATAAAGTTGAAACATGTCTGATTTTGGTGAGACTATAAATGTCTCTATTACTGAGCTGCCTTTGTTCCTGTTGTCACCGTCTTTGACAACAGTTGGTTCTCATAGGGAAAGTGTAAGCCAGCTAAAGGACTCCATCAAATATCAAGCTCCTCAGCTTTTAAGTGTGCTCATCAGCCATCACCGACTGTGTGTGTTAGCTGGGTGCTGAGCAGGTGGCCTACTGTGGATCTTTCAAAGCTTTTTCCCCCTAGCAAACAGCTGCCTCCTGCAGCAGGAAACAACGCTGTGAGAAATGGGAGTCAATCAACACAGTGAGGTCAGAGAGCCAAGAAGCTAATTGGTACTTTCAAACTCTTAAGTGCAGTAAACATAAGGGCTTTGTTGAGACTCTTTGTAGGTTTATCACAAAGAGCAAAGTGTTTGACACTGCATGTTAGCTTGTGATATTAGAATACAAGCATAGTGACTTAAACATTAGAGCTATTCGGTGAGGAGGAAACCCTATTTTGACTTTGAAAACAGTAAAAGTAAACATTTCTCACTTAGGTTTATGTACGCCATCACCTAGTATGTGTCAATTAAGCAGACTGTCAACAAATGACCTCGGCCACCATCCAGCTACTCAGCTGTCCAATGTGAATTGGAAGCACGCCAGCCAATTTTGCTCCCTGTCCAATCACAAGCAGGCACAGCAATGTGGGCTCGTCCAAACGCAAGGTCTCGGAGGCAACGTGCTGCTGACAGGTTATGCTAATGTCCATCTGGTCACGCTTTGCTTCGTCTTTCAGCTGCCGTCAGAATTTGTCAGAGCCCTCTGGGACTTTAGTAAAAGCCTTGTGCACCAAGCTAATTTAGATATGAAACTCAAAAGTGATTTCAGGTAACGTTTAAATGATTTAATATTTGCTCTTTGGATGACTAAGCACCAGCATCTACAAAATACAGTATAATGTAAGAACTTTCACAACAGTAGGTTTCCTGCAAAAAAAAATGAAGCTACTGAGCATTTTAGTACAGTGGAGCCTTAAAAGTTGAACTCGGCGCTTTTGAGTACGCTTGTCAACCTATGATTTGGTTTGCTGCCAAAAACATTTTTCAGTCACTGTGATTTGATGGGCATCACACTCGCAAATCTCCTCAGTCAAGCATGAAAAATCACATGCGTAAAATTTGTTGAGAGTAGAAATACATAGATATTGAAAGACGTCGCTTATTTTGTGTAGCCTTGACCAATGGTCCCTCTGAGCTGCGCAATTGTGGACTTGTCGTACACTCTTAGTATACATGAAAACCGATCCTGCGCAGTGAACCACAGCCTAACGTCTTTTTTTTTATTTTTTTGTCTCTAACAACGAGCTGCTGCTCAGCCTACTTCTACTTCCTAGTTTACCTGACACCGCCACCCTCCACTCTTAAAGGGGTACCCTCATAATTACAACCAGAACACACACCCGTAACTTTATACTGTATCTGCGGGCATGATTGGTGGACCAGATCCGCAACTTTATATCTGCGGGCATGACTGACCACACCAGGACATTTTTCAAATATGAGTGACTGATTCTTCCAAGAGGAAATGTTGGAAATTGAATTCATCTGATCCAGGATCATAGGAGTTTAACTGTACAGCGGTATAAATAACTGTGGCCAGCTACAAAAGTGCATCTTGGGTCACACTATGCCACCAAAAGAAAATTAAAAAAAAAATTTTTTTGAAGGGTGTACTGAGCTCTCTTGAGGCATAATGGCCAGTCTCCTTCAATAATGCAATGTCTCACGTAATAGCATTTTTTTTATAACTTATACGACATTCTGTAGTTTTCAGATTCTGACGCTTTGCATCTTTCCAATCGAGTAGAGTACTCGATTGTCTGCCCCTATACAACAACTTCATGGTGGGGCCCCATCCAAAATTGTCAGTCGGGATGGGCCTACATAGAAATTTTTGCTTTCAGATGTAATCTGTCAACAAAGGAGGGCTGAGGGGTTTGGGTCCCCTGCCACACAATTGTGGGCCCTTCAAATGCTCAGGACCCTGGGACAGTTGTCCCCCCCACGTTCAAAACCCTTGGTTATAATTAACAGGAGACAACTAGTTAATGTTCACATTTTTTGTGGTTACCAAATGAAAAAATGATAGGAATGTTGCTCAAACAAGCATCTCCTCTAAATCTATTTGGTAATATTGGAAGCAGACGCTCATCACACACAGAAGTAAAAATAAAGCAAGCACAACAATCATCATTTGATTTGGCTTTTGTTGTTGTATTAGAGATGTAAAATCTCTAAGGGGTTGATCTGTTTATTCTGCCAAGGATGAGGAGGAAAACAGAGCATCTGAGTAAACAAACCAGCAGTTTCTACACAATTAAACAGTTGGCTATAAATTTCAAGGAAGCAGCGGCACCAGCAAACAACACACCCCCTTCTACAACATGCGAGAAACTAAAACAAACAGTAGTACAAACCAAAACAAAATGTACAGAATCTAAATAACTTTCTTTTGGTTCTTAAATACAAATTGTGATCGTCAAGTATTGCCAAATGATGTCCTAAGTTTTTATGTATAGCTTTGAAATTCAGAAATGTTTTGCAGCATTAGTAACACAAAAAGGTGCCCTTGTGGCTATTAATTTGTTTTCGTGTTGTGGGTGTGTTTGACAGAAAAGTCGCACGTGTGCAGCGTGTCACTGATAGGGGGGGTTAGTAAACAGCCCTCAAGAGGAGAGCAGTCATTTATTGCCTGCACGTGACTTAAATGTACACAATGCAAACAAATTAGTGATATTTGTAATCCCCCAAAAAGTGGTGATGATGGAAATGAGGATTTTCATTGCTAGGCTAGATCTGGGTTGCATTTGTATGCTGCTGAGGTCCAAGCGGCCAACCATAAAGCTCACAGACATGCCCACACCGTGGTCACGCTATGGCATTAAATGGCATCTCGGATTGATCAGTGTGGCAACACACGTCAAAGGTTAGCCCTCAATCTCTTTTTCTTGCTACAGCAGCCATATGGTCACAGCACTAACCAGGGAAAGATCTCAAGGAGACTGGCACGTTTGGCTGGAATAAGAGATTGAAAGTCTTAATCGCGCAATGAAGGGGTCGCTGTGTGGGTGAACGCGTCTCATTGAACTAAAGCTTTTGAGCAATGCTACCCAGACAACACGGAGCGATTACTTGCTGAAATGATACTGAGACTCATTAATTCCTCTCATTTATTTGCTTATGAAACTTTGTAAATGTCCTGGATACAAACAGAGCATTTAAATGAATCATTGCACCTGCAAATACATATCAGTGCTTTTTTTCTGTTCTGTCCATTTGTCTGTCACCTGTCTTTTCACACGAAAGTTACCATGGATCATTCAATTACATTCTCATTGAGCAGATTTTAATGTAAAAATGCTTCTTTTGTCACTGCGAACTGCAGTAAAGATTACAGAATGACAAATTTGGAGCATCTTACCGATGGTTGTTACAATTTGTGTATTGCGGAGGGATTCTTATCTGTAAATAAAAGGGAAATGAAAAGAAGTTAAAATGTTTTCATTCGAAAGTGTTGCTTTTATTTTTGATGTGCAATTGTGTGGGTGGTACAAGACTTAACTGTTGCTATATTTAGCAACATCTACGATCCCATTAGTGGCTATCTTTTATTTTTTGCATATATTTAATTTTCTACATACTGTTTAAGACAATCCCTGGCCAAAATGGAAAGAGAATTTTAGAAAAGTCAAAATAAATTCCAACTGGTCCACTGAATTGTTTTTAAAAAAAAAAAAAAAAAAAAAGGAAAAAGAATCAGTTATAATTCCACGCTGCAAAAAGAATTGTTCAAAAGATTCATTAAGTGTGAAACTTGACACATTTATGCCCACCACGAGCGCAATCCATGTAAACCTCTAATTGAATCTGTACGTGTCAACCTATGGCATTACAATAAATATCTCTGCTTGCTTCCATTCTTTATTCCTACTGTATTCGTAGCCCCCTTAACAGTTACATCCTGCAATGTGAGTTAAATCAATAGTGCAGGCAAGTTGGCTGCCACTCAAAAAACAATATCTTTTTCGTTACATTAGTGCATGTCAACTCCTCGGTGGGTTATCAGCCTCATTGATGAATCACATCTGAAAGGACATTACTAAATGTCAAATCGTAGAGGCTTTGTGTTCACAAACAGCTTCCTGGTGTTGACGTGGCAAGGCTCCTCATCAACTTGTGTGTCATTAGAGCAACACAATCTGATTTTGTTAATGTTCAATGACAGGAGCAAACATCTGGAATCTTACTGGCGCAGATGCGTGGTATTCGGCATCTGAAATTAACAAGAGATTTCCGTCTTGCTAATTGTGTGCAAGGCTCATCGGGGAGAGATTTGAGTATCGCAGTAAAGACGAGGCGATGGCTAGTTCTTTTTGCTTAAATCCTGCTTTTATTTTTAGTAGCACTGGCCCTTTTGTTGGTACCACAAAATAGCGTTAGTCATTCTTCGATTCTGCCCTTCCTATTTTTGTGCATCACTGTAATGAAGTACTTGCAGTTCTGGTGTGGAGTCTCCACTGCAAAGAAAGTTCACTAAAAGATAAGTGCCTTCAGCTGCTGGTAATCAAGATATTTCCCCCCCAAATGTCGAGTGTGTTTAGGGTAATGCTGAAGTATTAGATTGAGGGGTGTGAAAGTACTGTCCTTATCTGCATCATGTTCTCACTGAGAAATGATCCTTTCAGAAGCAACCACACAGCTCTTCATGGATCATTACACCGTCCTGGAAAACACAATCACACATGAACACCGGGGAATGTTCGGAGCTCAGTTAATGTGCAACAAAAACAAAGAAATGCTATAGTGGTTTTCTCTTCGTTACGCTTGAGCAAACGTGCCCCGTGCCATCATGCCGCATGGGTTGTCCCACGCAGATGTATTTTGTGTCCTTGGAAAAAGTTGCGCTTGCGCAACACAAACAGTGTCATATTGATTGGTGCTTAAATTGGTTTGATAACAGCTTTGTCAAATCAGCTCTTTTAAAAATCAGATTAGACCTTTTAGAATAATTGATTCTGTGAGGGGGGGGTGCTTCAAATCTACCAGATGATGGTTAAAAGAGGAGCACAAAGCTGACTGCGATTAGCTTCAGACATAAAACATTTGACGCTGATTTACTTTTAAAAATCATGGTCCTTGCATAGATTGTTGACCAAACAGCATCATCATGTATCTCGAAAAGATCTCAGTTTGTGACTTTGTGACTGTGGCTTAGCTTGAGTTGCGATCAGCAGTGTTTCACCTTCGTCAACCCTGGATCTAAGATGTAAGTTTCTTTCATCAGTCCAGTATTGAGCCTTTTGCGAAAATGTGGTTGCCAAATGTCTTGAAGTAATGGAGGCGAAATGGTGCACACACTACTTGGCTGCTAGTCACACTGTGGATCAATTCCCACCTTTTTCGCTAGATTATAAATTGTGCAATATAAATGTGAAATTATAGACATGACCTTACCAGCAGGAACAATTTACATTCCAGAACACTGTTCATATCTTGAATTGCATTATTTTTCTGTTGCATCCTTTCTTGAATATTTAAGCATGGCAAGAAACATTCAACTATACAACAAAAAAAAAAATTACAAACCGCAAGAGCAGAAGAATCACTGATTTAGTGGAGTGGACTGCAGCTCAGGGTGGGTTATGGCAAAACATCGTAGCACACGAAGGCCAGAAACTCAAATATTCCTACTTGCAGAAGCACTGCAAACAAAATATGAATTACCGTGCCAGTATTTGTATGTCCGAAACTTCATAAGCTGGGTAGGAAATGTACTTAAAGTATTTATTTTTCACTGACATATATGACTATATTCCTAACCCCCAACCAACCCCTTTCTACTTCTACCCCACCAGTCTGTGATATTTCATTTCATAGCTGAATCACAATGAATGCCATCCACATTGAGAGTAGTACAGCTCAACAATGGACAGATTACAGTTAACTTTTCTGAGATAGTCCTTTATTCTTTAAATGTGAAGTAACATTGTTACGTCCACTTCTTTCGTACGCTGGGCTATCGTGCTTGAACAATCTATTGGAGTTTGTTTAGGTGAGTCATCACAGTTGGACCAGTGGAGCCACAGAATGGAGGTGTTCACTGATAATTGCTTGAATTCTCTCAACGTTGAATGGTACACTCTAGAGCTTTAAGTCTGGTTGCCAAGTCACCGAGAGGCGACGACGAGACGGTGCTCGCGTCTCTCTTGGGAGTCTTAATTGGCTTTGTTATTGCTGACGAGTGCAGGATGATGGCAGGAAGCGAGATTCTGAGCTTTCATATAGAATATACAGTGCTTTCCCCTCTGACCCCCCTTGGAGAGGCAGAGCACAGCTGCTCTCTCTGGCAAAGGTGACCCGAGTTTGAATCCTTCTTTGTGATACTCTCGGCGGATCCCACTCCCTCCCCGCACACAGACATCCAACCAGCCATCATTTCTCCTGCCTCCCGTTCACTCCACCTCCCCTCTGAGATAATTTCCGACACAATCGCAGAGTTGTCTCCTCCTCTCCCATTTTTCTGCATCCGTTTGTTTAGCTCCACAGGGAGGTAGTAATTCTCTGCAATCCACACATTTTCGACATTTTTGTGCAATGGGATGCCTAAGCCTTTTATGTGCCTCAGCCTGGTGTCGCCATCCCACACATACTGGGGTCTATTCTCAACAATGCTCAACAATGTCTTTGCCTCACAGGTGCGAAGGCAGAGGTGATGTGCATGACATGCCACAAAATGGCCTTTTACTTCTGGTCTCGCCAATGACTCATTGGGTGTACTCATTTCTTGTGGCCATTCTCATCAGGGCAAGCATATAGAGTAGCTTAGACTAATTGTGTGTGCAGTGTTAGCCTTCAGTGTACTGTAGAAAAAAGAAGAAAAAAAAATCACAAAGCACCACATCTTTTTTTTTTTTTTTTTTTTTTTTTAAGTTTAAAATGGAAACTAAAGGTAGTCATAAAGAAAAGTGGTCATTTTATCCTTCAGCACAGTGTACATGT
Organism: Syngnathoides biaculeatus; assembly: GCF_019802595.1. Classification (NCBI taxonomy): domain Eukaryota; kingdom Metazoa; phylum Chordata; class Actinopteri; order Syngnathiformes; family Syngnathidae; genus Syngnathoides; species Syngnathoides biaculeatus. Next base: position 23,466,115 of record NC_084650.1, on the reverse strand, counting down.
TCAAAAAGGAGTATGAAGAAGGTAGTCTTTCTTCTTATTCCCTGTACAGTTTTGATTTATGATTATATCATAATGGGTTGTTTGTACCAAAGTGTATTCTGTTTATATAATAAACAGTATATCATATTGATGCACAATATATAAATGTATCCAAATCACAGCCTCTCCAAACTGTACATCATCCATCTTCTGTACTGCTTCTCACTGGGGTCTCAGGCATGCTGGACCTTATCCTTGGTGGCTATCTTTGGGTGAGAAACGGGATACACCCTGAATTGATCGCCAGCCAATCGCGGGGCTTATAGAGACAAAACCATTTGCACTCATATTCACAACTAAGGGCAATTCAGTATTAATTTTACCTACCTTGCATATTTCGGAGTGTGGGAGGAAACTGGAGTACTCTGAGAAAACCCATGCAGGCATGGGGAGAGCATGGAAACTTCACACAGGCAGGTTTGAAACCAGGTTCTCAGAACTCTTTGGCAGATGTCACCAGTCATCCACTATGCGCCCTCGCTCTGTGTATAATGATATTTATATTATTAGTTATAAAGATCAACAAACAACAACAAGAAACTCTTACCAGTACTGTATATTCATTCATACGTATTTATAAAGAAACAGGAGAACTTCAGCAAGGCTACCTTCAAGGCCCTAAACAAAAATTAAAACATACCAAGAAAATACTAAATGAAAGAGGGGAAAAAAAAAAAAAAAAAAAAAAGGCAACCATAGCTCTCTTGGGTTCCTGGGAGTTACTTCATATCTCATCACAATAGGTTATATAGTAGATGGCAGTGAACAAAATCTTATGGACATTGTTAATTTAAGGAGAAACGGTAGTTGTTTTGCAGATTTTTGCATTTTTCATTTACAGCAAAGTAAACGTTCATACTCCAATTTAAGCACCAGTGGCTTCAACCAATTTTTCCTAAAAGCCAGGAATGTAACAACTTTTACAAGTTTGCAGGGACGTCTTCCAAGACATCAGTGAGAAACTCCTTAATCTGTTCTTCGAAGTACTCCAGCGTGGAAGGTTTTGTCTTGTAAACCACTTTAAAATAAAATCTCTCTGACATACTCAAATTTTACCAACAAATTCTTTTGCCTAGTTATCACCCACCCTATACAGTATGTGACTTTTACAACAGAGTATTGCATCATTTATTACTCCAAGAAATGTATTCTCATTTATTCATTCTGTTTGAAAAAGAAAGTACCATGATTTTTGACCTGGGTTATTTTTAGGAGTAGTTTGTACTAGTTTGGGTTTGAAATAAAATTTTTGTGACACCAATCCTGGGACCTTTCTGACACTGCTTGTATATTTACTTCTATAAAGCTTTCAAGTAGACATTAGTGTACATGCTACTTGATTATGCAGCATTAGTGTGGTTATAACCTAGGAACTGCTTTCGAGCTGTCACAGTAGAGGCTGTTTTACAACTCTGCTTTGGTGTCTGTTTATAGAATTGAAGTTGCAAATTATTTTCCAAGAAAAGAGAGGGGTGTCACAAACATCATTTCAGCTTGCACTTTGTTTTGCACAATAAGTTTCAAGTGTTGTTGATTAATTATTCAGATTTCCTGAATAATAGATAAATTACACCCCGAAGGCAATTCAACCCAATTACTCTTTGACAATTATATCCAAACATGTAAACATTTTTATGAGTTGCATTGTTATAATAGCAGTTTGGCCGCTGTCTATCTACAGATCTCTATTTTATTTTTTTTTTTTTTAAACCAAATATCTGGCCACCATTGTTCTAGTGAGAGCAAAGGGCAGCCTTGAAGGCGTTACAATCTTCCTGATCTGGAAATCCAGCAGGTTGTTGGTCCTGCATTACATTTCAATTGCTTTCAATTTGATTTATATTGCACTGGACCACAATGGAAGTTGTCTCAGGGCACTTTACACGAGGCGCAGATCGAAGCCCACACTCCTCACTCATTAAAAGACCACCTGAACCCCACATGAGCAAGCAATGGGGAAGAAAGTGAAGGGGAAAAAAAAAAGAAAGCTGAAGCGGACCCAAGACTCGGTGTGTGGTGGACATCTTTGTCAAATGGTTGGGTTGGAGAGTAGAAAGATTCAACTAGTAGATTTTTTTTTTTTTTATGAACTTTAGTAAGCATTTAGACAATTTGTACAAGTTAATTGCAGATCGAGCCAAGACTGCACTTGTCTCTCAACAAATCAGCAAGTGAAAATGCAAATCAAAGAAGAAAAAATGACATGGCTTTCCATCAATATCTGACATTTGGATACACTCTGCCATTTAGTACAAGCTCCGGCTCTCAACAGTAATACACTGAAGTCGAAATAAGGAACTACAGTGGCTGAAATCATTCTGTTGCAATAGGTGAGCATTGAAATGAGGTTACCATTATGAATCTAGTTTCATTAACTTGTTGTTAAGTGACACAGTGGTTCCCAGACATATTGCATATTGCAGACATTTTTAATAGTTTTTCAGTGGGCGCTTACTTACTGGAATGCCCTCACATTTGGGAAAGGGGAGCCACAACATTTTTAAGCCATTTACTGAATGCCGGGAGAACAGTAAAAAAAAAAAAAAAAAAGTGTACACAAGTATGTAGGCCAGAGCTCTCACCCAGGCACTCGCACGCAGACTCGCCGATATCGCGACATCACTCCAACAAGCCTCAAATTCAAGGCACATGCATGTACAGTACACAGATACTACAATATGTGCAGTATTTTCATTGTAGGCTTGATAGCTTTTTTTGAGGGGTTGGGGTCTTGAAATGTTTGTATAATGTATTTAAAAATGTGTCTTTTTATACTTTTAAATGTGGTTAAAGAGTATTTTTTTATATGGTCTTTCTGTTGTGGCTTGTCACCACTCAGGATTTGGAAATTATCCCTCAGTGATAAACAGGGTCACTGAAGCCATTAAACATTTCTACAACTAAACACCAGGAAAAAGGGCCATCAAAGTAATAATATGCCATCATCTTCCACGAGTAAACATTGCTGCATCAAAACTCACATTTGCAGAATGTTCATTCATTCATTGTATGAGCCGTATTAACGATACTGTTTTTGAATGGTGTTGCAGAGTGGGTTTGGAGCTGTTAAGGGCTCTTGTTGAATCTGAGATCAGGACCAACATGCACTTTTTAGTATGCATCTCCAACAGGAGACACAAAAGAGCGAAACACGCTTGAATCACCAAATATGAAAGCTATTCAGGATGCCTTTGTGCTTTCAACTATTCACTGGGGTAAACAATGCATGAAAATGAATTCATTGATTCCATTAAGTGGAACTGATTGAAGTTCTTGAAGAAAATGAGTCAAACAGTAGTGCACTATTTTGTTGCAATCAGCAGCAACACTGTTTATCCACTCAACTAGTTTACTGTCTTAAAGAACTTGACCTCCCTCCACTATGATGTTGTGAGCTCTTCGCTACAGCAGCTTGTCTGCTCATTACAACACCGGCACCGAAAACAGGAATTAGGAACATCCATCCATTATCTGAGGTGCTCATCCTCACAAGGGTCACGGGAGTTGGTGGTCTATCACAACTATCTTTGGTGGGAGGTGGGTTACACCCTGAAGTGGTCACCAGCCAATCGCAGGGCACATAGAAACAACCCGGGTCTGAGGACCCAGGTTCAAATCCTGGCCCCGCCTGTGTGGAGTTTACATGTTCTCCCCATGCCTGTGTGGGTTTTCTCCAGGCATTCCGGTTTCCTCGCACATCCAAAACAAAACAAAATATGCATGGTAGGTTAATTGAAGACTTTAAAATTGCCTGTAAGTGTGACTGTGAGTACAAATGGTTGTTCGTTTATATGTGCCCTGAGATTGGTTAACAACCGGTTCAGAATGTACCCCGCCTCCTGCCCGAAGACAGGAATGTGGTCCAGCGCTCCCACAACCGTTCTGAGGATAACCGGCTCAAAGAATGTATTGATGGATGTTCTAAAGTACAGGATTTTGATTCATTTTCCATGTCAAAAGTCCCTACCTCCATCCACTGATGAAACCAAACAAAAAAGGTAAAAGCAGCTGTCTAAGAAGGCACCCAGCCATGCCAGAAATGTGATCCCTTTTCCAGCAAGACCCACTCATTACCGATGCAGCATAAGTCTTCATTAATGAGCTATAAAACGGTAAGTAATCAAATATCTGCAAGATGCTGATGAGCGCACGAAGGTAGGCTGGATCAGCACTGAATTTGGGACACTGAGGAGACTGGGGGTTGGTGGAGCGCGACCATTCTGGTTTTAAGAGATTTTTAGGCCATAGAGCCTTGAGCTTTCTATTTTGTTTGTGGTCCTCAGATTACCACATCCCCTTTCAATTCAGGGTGCTCCATTAAGTATTCTGGCCATTGGTCACACAAGAAACAATATGTCCTGGCTCCACCAGAATACCGTTTTAATTTTTGGAGCATTGAACCAAGAAGTGATGAATGCAGTGTTCCTATCCCGAGAAAAGTCTTTTGTCTCGCTTTCTGTGATGCCCACATTAAGAGTGGATAGCTGAAAAATCTATATTCAGTCTCCCCAACAATGACATACTTACATAACAATAATATAATTATTTGGCACATTTTTTGGCGGGGGGTACCCTTTTGAGCAGGCATACAGTATTTCAATCTAATGCGTGGTTAACTGAACAAACAATCCACATGATTACAATCAAATCAAGTTTTAGCAGGGATTTAATCCAAACACATTTTGTTAATCCGTTACATGCATCAAATCCCGCAGCTCCCGTCTGGGAAGTGTCATATGAATTTGTTTGGATGTAAATCAATGAAAGTGACCTTGTTCTACAGAAAACAATCATGGCCGATTTAACCAAATTGAAAGTTTTGGACAAAAACATGAGAGAAAAAAAGATGGTTGATTTGCAGCTGTGCTACCTGAAGAGCGCTGCGCTCTTTATGACGGCAGGAGTCCACATCATTACACTAAATTCACTATGGCACTGATGGCGTTTATGTGCATCCATCGTTGGGACACAAGGCACATTTGCATTTGGAAAACATTTCACAACTAAGTTTTAGAGACTCGGGTCTCAATATAAATACCAGGCTGTATCAAAAAGTTGTGAGCCTCACATAGAAGCAGATGTTTAATTGTATTTATATATATATATATATATATATATTTTTTTTTTCAGCCTGGGAAAGAGGTGGAAGTTGTCAGGAGCTTGATCTGGGGAATGGGGTGGCAGAGACTGTTTTTTTTTTTTTGTTTGTTTGTTTTTGTTTTTTTAATAACCAGTTTGTGAGCAACAGCAATATGTTCTGGGCAGAAGGTCTTTCTCCAGGACTCTAACCACCTAATTGTTGGGTCTTGGTGACACAAACACATCACCATCATCTCTTGGGGCACTGAACCCCTCACTGTATTTATACATGGGGCCTTGAACCCCACACAAATCTTGCGGCCACGAACCCCTCACTGAATGGAACAGACTCGAACCCTACTAATGGAATGTGGAGAGAGCGACTATAAATACCCCGTAATACAAAGACAAGATTGTTCCCACCCAAAATCAAGAAATTAAATCAGTAGCTTTTACATTGAAGTACCCTACATCAGGTGTGCAGCATTATACAATCTGAATGGGTGGGGGGCTCAAACTTTGATATTCCTCATATGTCTCACAGCTGGTAAACAGCATATTTATTTACTGACTGCAGGTAAGCGTGGTCTCGTCGCCACTAACAAGTCTTTAATGTCGGTTAGTACGCATTTTGATTACATTCTTATGCAGTGAAGGACATTAGCAAACCTTCACGTCGCCGCGGAAACGTTCAGATCCCCGATTTCATTGTTAAATTCATGTCATGCTTTCATTTCACACTCAAATGAGGCCATTTACTTTCAATAACATTCAATATTCCCACCCCCTCAAAGCGATCACAAAGCCTCAAGGTACTCCTGCCCCCCACTCTTTTGTAGGTATATCCACTTTTTTGCCACCCTGTGACTTGCTTTCTTTCAGCTGCCTGTCACTGCTCTGCATATTTTTTTGCTGTATTTTATCCTCTGGGATGGGACTTAAGAAGTCGTACTTGAAAAGTCAAATAATAATGTGACGTGCATATTGCGGTTCAATACTTTTATACTTGAGTGAAAGTCTAGATACGACTAAAGATCAAAGTTGTTTTTTAATAATGCGTGGTAGAGTTGTGGAGTCAAATTGGAGCAGAAGAGCTCATCTCATGAACTCTTAAACCAACTAATCCCGTTGCGCTCCTATTCTGCGGTCATTGTTTTTAATCAGCTACAGTGTGCAGGAAGGTTGTTTGCCCTAAATTTTTTTTTTTTTGCAAAACAAAACAACAACAATCAGTTGTGGCTGAACTGTGGCTCTCGGGGTGACTAAATTGTTCTATCGTTAGATGCGATGAAAAGTTGATGCAAATAAACTGACCTACATAGTTATTTAAATAACTAAATGTAATTTTCAGGAGGGTTCACGGGGATCCTTTTTTAAACAGTGAATAAAATGCACAACAGCTCTTTAATATTTAGTTCAGTGGAACCTCTAGAAATGTTTTAGGAAAAACTCATCTGGTTTTTGCATCTATCTGTTATTATCATTATTATTATTTATATGTGCAGCTGTGGTCAGGGTAATAGTATTGTTTGAAGCTAAAAATTAGCTTTGGTCTCGGAAAAAAAAAAACAGTTGCATTGGGGATGGTGTTCGTCAAAAGATTTGGAAAAAGATCAATTATGGTATACCTACTGTATAAAATGTCCTGTGTATCACTGAATTGTATTTAGTGGTACAACCACCTAATTCCACCAACTTGTGGCCCATGTGAGATGTTTTTCCCCATCCCATTTTTTGACACTGTTTTTAAATATTAACAGACTGCGTGTTAATAGGGCGGCATGCTGGGGGACCGATTAGCATGCGTTTCACAGTTCTGGGCATTCAAATCCGCCTCACCTCCCACAAACATCCATGGTAGGTTGAAGAAGATAATAAATTGTCCATAGGTGGGCCTGTGAGTGTGAATGATTTTCTACATGTGCTCTGTGATTGGCTGGCGGACCACTTCAGGATGGAACTTTCCTCTCAGCCAGATTCATCTGAGATAGGCTCTCACTCACCCTAGTGAGGGTTATCGGATGAATGTTGGATTATTAATTTTACAATTGGTAGACCAATGATAACTATTTAAAACAATGTTTTGTGATTGACCCTGAAAGTCATCATTTCTATTGTCATTCGTAAAAAAATCTTTTGATTGTATAATCATTTTAACAAACTGCAGGTGGACCATTGTTCAGGAAGGTAATTAATTTGACTTTAAAGGTTCCACTGTAGGTCGTATAAAAGACTCACCGGTGAGATTTTATATATTTTTTAATAGTTCACGGTGAGACTTGCAAAAGAGGAAATGTCAAGCGCTTGTTGAGTCCATTCGACATCTCGCAGAGCCACTCAATCGGACAGCAGCTGGTCTCCTCTCTGACTCACAGAATGGTCTTACTAATTTTTCGTTCATCAGAGCAGAGGCGCATCTACTTGTAAGCCATTGCTGTACATTCTATAACAAAGTTGCTCGATGTATGGTCGAGCGTGCCGAGGGCCAGTTGCTATTTTTTTTTAAGCAGAAATTCCACACGACCAGGCCCGAGTGATAATTATTGGTTGGAGTTGTTGCAGGCCAACGTGACTAATACAGCCTGCTTGCTCTCATTGCAGGCTATTACCTATCTATTGATCGGAGCCTGGCATTGTTCAGATGGATGCATTCAGAGTGTGACAAGTGCTTTAACAACCCTTGAACCTAACGATCCTTTACATTCAGGGTTCATGCGAAAGTCCCATCTCTCAGGTGGCGGGATTCCCTAACGGTGAACCTTAGCAACGGAAGAGGAGTCCATCTTGATGTGTTGTCTTCACAGTATAAGAGCTATGGCCACAATTATATGTAACCACTCTTGACTGCAGCGGGTTGACACGTAATAAATACGTTTAAGGTGTGTGGAGCTCCTTTGGATACATCCTGGCCCTTCTCTTCCTGCTTGACAGTGAAAGAGCAATGAATTCCCCGAGATAGCAGCTCACTGCTTCTGCTGCTTTTTACTTAAGCTGCTCAGGGGATTCACTTGCACACTCTGTGTGTACACACACCCACACATCACACCCCATAACACAGTGCCAGCCTTTTTATTGTTCATGCCAGGCAGGGGATAAACCACAGCAGAGTGTTGCAGGCGGCTCCTCCGCATGAAAATCCAGCATACCTCAAGACGACAGTTTGCTTCTCTCTCTCTCTCTCTCTCTCTCTCTCTCTCTCTCTCTCTTCTCTCTCTCTCCTCTCTCTCTATCTCTCTCTCTCTCTCTCTCTCTCTCTCTCTCTCTCTCGTTAAGCCTTTGAACAGTCCACCCGCATATTCCCCTGACTTATTTTTTGGTACAACTTCATCTCGGATGCCTCTCGTGTAGCCTCTGGGCAGCTAAGTCAGTCAATTTCCATATGTCACTGGTGAAACCCAATATCTTTTTCACTTCAATGTGTAAAGCAGCGCTTGCTGATGGTTTGCAGCGCTCACTTACTGTTTTACAGTTTTTATACTGAAAGGGGACAACCCCAAAAAATAGTAGTTTGATCGTGCCTGTGTATTTATTCGTTGGCCTTACAATAATTTTGCTATCATCCATGAAACACTGAAAACTAATTTAATTTGTTCATTTGCGTACATGCGGTGTACTACGTAATATGTTTAAAATAGGGAGAATGTATAAGTATGAGAAATAAATCAATTTGTGATATTGTTTAGTATGCATTTTTGTGGTTACCTAAAGTGATTAGTAGGTGTTTTGATCATGTCTGTGACATGTTTTAGTCCAAATATTCCATACAGCAAGAATTATCAATTTATATGCTTTTCTCCTTCATTGGCCAGCGCAAATTCTCCTTTTCAGCTGGCCTGTCGCATGCAAACGAACCATTGCGCAGCATCCCACCCCCTTTCATGCTAATGTGCACTAGCCAATTACTGCGAGAATTCCTAAGTGTGACGCGGTCATAGAGAAACTCCGCTGGTGGCGGTATTATCTAAATTAGCAAAGATGTTTATTCTGTCAAAATTCAGAAGGGCTCACTCTCTGACACCCTTTTGGAAATAGCTAAAAAAAATGGACATGGGTTCATAATTTACTTGGGTCGAGAGCCTGTAAAGCCCATTATTTGTATACAAGTAATCAAATAGACCATGTTCCATCATATGTGGCCTTAAAAGGGAATTAATTTTTTAATGTAAATGCTGAGAAACAATCCACCTTGTCCACAGTTTTTTCAAAGATTTGTTTTTAGTGGAGTAAAACACTGTTTGCAGACAAGTTGTACCTATTTATTTTTTGTAATTACTGCTTTATCATCAATCCATTCCACACGCATCAAAATTCTCATTGATCAAGTCGTCAATTATCGTGTCCATCTCTATTTTTCCCCCTTCATCCTCACTTAGTTTTTAAGTATGCCCATAAAATTTTCATTCCTCTGTTTCCATACTAGGGGTATTCAAATTCAGAAAAAAGAAAAAAAAAATGGGCCTTGTTTGCATATGATCTCATCTTTATCTCCCCATCCTATTCACATGAAATCACCTCAAGTTTACGATTAAACTGACAGCTGACAGACATGTTTTGACAAATTGAACACTGGAAATGTCCTCCCCCATTGAACCTTGACGTACACGCTGCGATGCCAGACAGCTCCAGACACACGACAAATGCTGGTTTTACTGCTTTTTTTTTTTTTTTTTTTAAATAAAGACAATTTGTGTCACTTTGAACTGAACACAGAATATTGTGAAGAGTTTGAGCTAAATGAAATCTCACTCCAGACTTATTACATTTTTGGTGTGGTTTTACAAGATATCCAAAGGAGGAGGATATTTTTTAATCAAACATCAAAGAGGCTCATTTCCGCAGTGCAACACGTTGAATCCGCAGCAGGATTTCTGTGTTGCTCCCGTTACTTCTATCTGGTCCCATTTTTATTTTTGGCAAGCTTCTTTCAAAATCTCCCCAATACAATTTGGTTCACTCGAGGGTGCTTTCCATTCGCACTTTACAAAAGCACAGGAGCAAGCTCCCTCCGCGAGTGACTAGTCTTCTAATAACTACAAGCTTGGAAGTAGACTGACACTGTGGCACGTCCATGAAAGAATACCTGAATCTCCTGCTGAATGAGACCATTTGCCTTCTCCACTCTCATTTGCCGAGATGATTTCCTGCTGAAAATCAATGATTCTCTCGCTTTTACAGGAGCAGATCCTTCGGGTGTGTTCCATTGGCGTTCCCTGAGGCAATGATTTCAATGAAGATGTTTAAATTCTGGCTTTTCACCATCTGGGGGGGTACATATGATTAAATGAGGAAAAAGGTGCATCTCTGTGGAGATAGGGGAAAGGATTAGAATAAAGTCATGTGGGGACATACCAGCACAGGTACATTCTTACACACAGTGCAGCGATTGGTTGTAATCACAGGCAAGGTTTCACCTTTTACTTTAACACGAGTTCACATTACTGCGGTGTTGAGAACCTAACTACTGTAATATTGAGGCGATGTGCGCACGCACAGCTCGGGTCTCTTGTTGACCTTCGTCAAATGCAGCGATGTATTTGCAGTGCTTGCACATTCTAGCGCTGGGAAATGAATGAGGGTTGGGAGGAGAAACAATAATTTTCAGAAAACCTGCAGTGAGTGTGCAGTAAAAAGCTGATGTAGATCTTACAGTCTCATTGATTTCCAAGTCCAAAGCCAAAAATTTACCTACATTTGCTCCACCCAGAAAATCCTAATTTACTGGAAAAAAAAAAAAAAAGAGAATAATTTGAAAAATAACCACATTTCAATAGTTTAACTCTGTAACACGTATATATTGAATGTATGGAGTAGTTCTTAATGTGCCACTGTCATGAAATGGATGATTTTTAATATGTTACTAATGTAAAAACAGCAGCCAATATGGGCCCATGAAAATCCTCTTGGGGGGATTTGTTTTCGAGAAGAAGCAGGAAGTGACGTAAAGGACAGACCCCCCCCCCCCCCCCCCAAGTGGACTCGTTTGTTTCCATTAGTTTTAGCTCCGGGAAGGTAGCTCGTTGTTCCTTCTTGTTAGCCAAAATGCCAGCTCATTGAATTGCCGAACATTGCTTGAACACTCGGGAGAATGGATTTACCCTTCATAAGTTTTCAAGAGACCAGGTTCGTTGTGAAAAATGGATTGGGTGCAGAGGACAAGAGCTTCGTGGGTTCCAAATGACAGGTAGGTGTGTATACAGCTACTAAAAAAAATAGTAGTTTGGGGTGGACCCACGTAATCGGTCTTTCATAACGTGACAAAAGATCCGCGTCCGAAACGTGTCTGTGCGCATCGGAGTGCCACACCGGCTCAGGCACCGCGTCTGGCTTGTGGACGGCGGCGGCTCTGAAGAACACAGCTGACAATGCCTCACTCACCCGCATGCGGCGGCAACGCAGTAAAGCGCCCCGGCTCGACGGTGTTTTTCATCACGTACTGTGGCGGCTATGAACAACCCCCTAAAGCAGCACGGCTCGGCTCCGTGATAAGCCACCTCGGCGCCGAAAATGAGCCACACCGGCCGGCTGCGATGAGCCGCGATGGCTCATCTCCGCCGCGGAAGTGGATCGGACGTGGAGGCGGTTTGGCAGTGATCGCATATCATCTGAATATGGCTCGAAACAATAGTGTAATATTGCGCCGGTAACTTCACTCGGTTGTGTGATGATGTCCTTTTCGAAAAGAGCTTTCGTGTCAGAAGGGACCTGGTCGTCTCCCATAGTTAGGGTGCACCACGTGTTTTCATTGGCGAATGTCCGGGTGACATCACTTACAGAGGATGCAGCCAATATGGCGACCATTTGGATATCGTAGAATGACACTTCTGCAACTTTGCGGATGGATGACGCGCTCTCCGCTCACATTTATTTTTTCCTATAGTCATTGAAGTGAATGTTATGTGTTTTCATTACAATATCTATTTTAGAATGTTTATAGGGATGACACTTGGGCTTTAATGTTCCCCTTTACACACAAGAAATTTGAATAAATGTTGACCTTATTGCTGATCTACACTGGTTTGCTAAATCAAAGATCAATGAGAGAAAGCACAACTGAGTGTTCCACGTCCATGACATTTTTGTTCGAGAATGAAAGTATATAGTAGTCCAGGAGACATAGGCTCATTTCTTTGAAAGTTTTAACCATGTGTTCGTGAACAGAGACATCACCGTAATGATAGCTCAAGCAAGGGCTGTCAAACATAGGCCGCCGGCCAAAATTGGACCACTAGGGTATACAATTCTACCTGCAGGATGAATTTAAAGTGAAGTGAAAAAAATAAACATTTGTGTGGAAGGGACTAATGATCATTTTTATCATTATGCCCCTGTGAAAATGAGGTTAATAAATTCAATTTTCAAGTGCAATACTACATTTTAAAATTGTAAAAACCTGTGACTTTAAATTTTATGCCTTGTAACACAATCACTGAAATCATTTAAACCGCACATTTGTAGATGGCAAACTGAGGCAAAATAAACTAAAAAATCCGGTTTTATCAAATGTTTTTCGAAAAATCATTCATTTTGGCTGTTTTTTACATTCAAACAAAGGTGAAAACATATCAGGTATGGTAAGGTTTTAGTGGTCCTACCCCTTTGACATCCAATTAGACTGAGGTTCTTGAACTAAATTGAGTTTAACAATTGGGGTTTACACCTTACGTACACCCCAAACTGTGATCCCAAAACACTTTTATATCATGTCAAACTCATCTTTGACATTATCTTAAAAAATTAAATGGCTAACAGATTTGAAAATAAAAAAATAAATACAAATATTAGGACACAAGCCTGTTTATGGCCTTCGTCAGCCATCCTTCCATCCCAGCTAACTGTACAAATACTAATTATGACTTTTGTATTTACAACAAAATGAGTATTGGCTGTATGTTTAAAAAAAAAAAAAAAAAAAAAAAAAAAGCTGCATCCTGTTGAATAAAGCTATTAAGTGTTACCGGCTATGCCCATATTTATTCAAATATGAGTCCTGAGGCCCATACTTGTATTTAGCATATTCTGCATCTGTCTGCTGGTGAAAGTTTGATATGCATTTACAGTTTGTTACATTCCCTCTTTGCTGAGTTGACAGGAGCTGTGAAATACAACTTGCAAGGATGCATTTGGACATGGATTAACATTTGCCTTAACTGTTGAACTTGCTAAGAGCCATAAGTGGTTTTGATGATAAATGAAGTGCATGTATGTATGACTTTCTATATTTACGTTCTCTAAGGCGAGATTTGCTCCATTTACATGTTTTCAAGTGGCTCATCTATTTACATTGAGTGGACAAAGCTAAATCTGAGTTGTCACTTCAACCATGCAGTGTAAAGACAACCTAAGTGATTTTTCACTGTAGCCTCGTTAATTCATTTTCTGTATTCCACTGTGTTCATTAGGTGTGGCCATTACAATTAAATGATCCATTCATAGATTATTTTAAATTCTTTTTGTATGGGTTTTATTGATTTCATCTTGGTTTGGTTGCACGGTAGGTGACTGGTTAGCACATCTGACACACAGGAATGAAAACCCGGATTCAAATCCATCCTCCCCTGTGTACGGTTTGCATGTTCTCCTTGTGCCTGCATGGGTTTTCTCCGGACGCTCTGGTTTCCTCCCAGATCCCCAAAACATGCATGTTGGGTTAAGTGAAAAGACTAAATTGCCCGTAGGTGTGAATCTGAGAGTCACTGGTTGTCTGCCTTGTGACTGGCTGGCGACCAGTTCAAATTGTACCCTGCACTTCACCCAGAGGGTATGCCCGTGACCTTATTGAGGATAGGATGTACAGAAAATGTATGGATGGATGTAATTTTGTTTTGATGAAAGTGTGATTGAAAGACACTACTTGGCTACAATCAAGAGAGGCTCAATTGATTTAGTCCCATTTTGTTAGCTCTGGAAAATGCAGCGACAAAAGTGCGGATCTCTTCCCTGCTGTGGACTTATCCGAAAATTATTATTCTCTGTACAAACCATACGGCACGGTGGATCGGCTGCTAAAGCGTTGGCCTGGCTGCTAAAGCGTTGGCCTCACAGTTCTGAGGTCCCGGGTTCAAACCCAGACTCGCCTGTGTGGAGTTTGCATGTTCTCCCCGTCCCTGCGTGGGTTTTGTCCGGGCTCTTCGGTTTCCTCCCACATCCCAAGAACATGCAACATTAGTTGGACACTGTAAATTGCCCCTAGGTGTCATTGTGACTGCGACTGTTGTCTGTCTCTATGTGCCCTCCGATTGGCTGGAAAACCAGTTCAGGGTGTCCCCTGCCTCCTGCCCATTGACAGCTGGTATAGGCTCCAGCACTCTGCGACCCTCGTGAGGATAAGTGGCAAAAGAAGATGGATGGATGTATAATCCTTTTATTGAAAGGGGAGTTCGGAACAATGTATAATAGCCATCGCTAATGTTCATGGAAAATTCACACAGAACAACAGGAAACCATTCTGGTTCTGTCGCTTTCCATTGCGGAAGGTCTTAGGGGTTGACCCAACATTCTAGACGTCCTCCACCACGCACCTGAGGCATCCCGACCCTTTATTGGCAAACATGAGCTGCCCGTGACGCTACCTTTAGCAATTAGGCCATTCTGTCTTTTACAGAAGATCTAATCACGTAGTCTTTGGCTGTCCTGTTGCAGTCCTTTCTTTATTAATGGAAGCCTTGCTGCTCCCAGCCAGGTGGAAGTGGAGCAGTAATAAATGTGGTTCAATATATCATCCAAAGCACATTGCTGGAGAGCTGGGGGTGATTATTCATGCCAGCAGGGGCAGAACCAGACCTTTGTGAGGTTCATGGGCTCAAACTTTGAAAAGGGCGTCTCCCTCATCTTTCTCAGCAGAGTGAGACAACGCCACGTCCCTGATGCTGCTGGCTCAATTTATCTCAGAAATAATGCTAAAAAGTGCGATATTACTTGTCTTATGACAGATTAGGGTTTTTTTTTTTTCTCAAATTAGTTCACTGATTTTTACATTTTTGACAATGTGCTTTTCGTGCGCTTATTGTAATCCTCAATAATAGACCCGGTTGTCATCAGTCACCACCAATTATCAGTGAACATTATATTTACAGCACTTAATGTATGCTGCATTGAGTTCTTCTCCTTCAGCCTACGGGGATTACAAAAAAAAAAAAAAAAAAAATGAATCCAAGCCTTAGCATCACCCACAGGTGTTGTCAATCCACCATTATGACATATAACCCACCCTAATCCGCCTGTTTGGAATCGATTCCTGTTGGCACTTGGGCATAATTTAGTTCATTGTTTGTAACCTGATGGGATTGTGTGCACCATGATGAAGGTAGATGTGCAGTTATGTTTGGATCCTGTCTGTTTACGGCCATCAGAGCTCATGCTCGTGCAACAAATGAGTCCCAACCACTGGCCCTTATGCTTGTCAGATGGGCTTAGTCCGGCCCAGTCACAGCACATCAACAGATCCATACATTATCTGACTTGCAGAGATTATAACTGTGATCGTAAAGGAGCAGTCACACAGCACAGGTGATGAAAATGTTGCATGTGCTACTGAACATCGGTAGCTGTCACTTAACATGAAGCAGCAGAAAACGGGTGTTTTAATGACATTCACCCAACTTGGTGCTGGTTGTCTTCAGGCTGTACAACGATTACTCATGCCGAGGAACAGGCATCATAACCAAATAGATGATTAATTGTTCATTCAGTATTTTGACACTTGAAGTAATGAAGACAAAATTGAGTGCAGTACTTTGCTACAATCAATAGAGGTGCTGTTTATTGGAACGCAACTATTTTGTAGCCTGGAGAAGAATAAAACGACAAAATCTAAAGACTATGTCCTTGTAGGCCTCTTCTACAGCACAAGTCTTCCAGCCAGCAAATGCTTAAGATGACACTGATGGAATACAGAACTTCATTCATATTCTCCCATCGTTTACCCAGATTACCTTGGTGTGTCTGAAAACTGAATCAGCGTCAGAATCATCTTTGTTTTGCCAAGCTTGTTAAAAACGCGAGGAATTTGTCTCGGGTAGTGGGGGCTGTTCTGGTACGATAACAGTTAATTGGCAGCAAATATTTTTGAGACATAAAAACAAAGTAAATTGGGAAGGCTGATATTTTTGGTGTGGCTGTTTTTGTTTTGACAATTTTACAAAATGATCTTGTCTCCTCCAGCAAATTAGAAAAGTTTGAAATAACTAATTGAGCAATAGTCTGGTGCAGTGACCGTTGTACAACTGGCTCAGACTTGGGGAAATCTAAATGACTAGTGGTGCGATAATCTAGAACAGCGTTAGTTGCGAAAATTGGGCAGATACTTCTCGAGCACATGAGAGGCCAATGTTGGTCACCAACAGATATGAAAGTACTCCAGAGTGGGGCGATTACTACAGTGCATGGACGGGTGAAGTGTAATTGGCCCGAGGGAGATGTGACTGCAATCTCAAGACAAAATTGGCAGCATGTCACAATGGAATTGTAAATTAATGGTTTAAGAAGTTAATGGCAAGTGGAAAGAAGGTGTTGTGATGTCGCCTTGTTTTAGTTGGCATTGATTGATAGTGTCTACCTGAGGGAAGGAGCTGGAAGAGATGATGACCAAGATATCACCTGACCTTTATCCCTGTGCACATTCAATTAATATTTTTTGTACTGTATATGCTATACTTTTAGTTTTTATATTTTTACTATTTGTACTGTCTTTTTTAGCTACAAAAGGCCCTTGAGTTCTGTAATTTCAGTCCCTTGTATGTGTTACGCAAATTGAGGAATTGACAATAAAAGTACCTTGTCATGGAAGCAATGAGTCCCAACCAGGAACAACCAGTCCCTGCATCTTATCACAGAAAACAGATATAATAACTCTGCTAATATCATGGTTCTTGCTTCGCTGTCCTACTATATTGCAGATTTTGATGACAGGCATTAATCTTTTTTTTTTATGGTGGTTGTACACTATTTTTGTGGTATCAATTTCCCCAGTTTTTGGATATGTGTTCCCAAAAAAACTATCATTACAAGCGACATTGTATTTCAAACCAAAACAACAGACGCGTTTTTTTCCCCCTTCAATGTAATCGCACTGTATGATATAATAACACTCAGATCTCAGCAGTCATTGAACTTTTTTGCGCATATTTTTATTTACACATCCCATGTGTCAGGTCAGGATGCAATAACCAGATTGAGTGATGATGAGACCTTGAGCCTTTCTCGGGAGATTAATTACCAGTGATAAGTTATGGATCTTCAAGTGGGATCCAGGGACTACAAACCTGAATGGGAGTATGTCAAATACACTGTAAAATCGATAGAATGAGTTAATGGGGGTTCGTATGATGTTGAAGCACTTTTTTTTTGAGGCCATATACAGCTATATTCCTGTACAGAACAAAATTGTTATAAACAAAAAAAAAATTGCAATAAAAAGACAATAGATGTAGCTATCTTGACATGGCCACCGCGTAAATGCCCCACATTCAACACCAGGCATGTCTTTTAAAATTGTATCTAATCATATTATCTGTGATCTGCAAATGCAGTGAAGAAAATAAGTATTTGAACACCCTGCTATATTGCAAGTTCTCCCACTTCGAAATCATGGAGGGGTCTGAAATTTTCATCGTAGGTGCATGTCCATTGTAAGAGCGCTAAAAAGAAAAATCCAGAAATCACAATGTTGTTTTTTTTTTTTTTAAGAATTTGTGTGAAACAGCTGCAAATAAGTATTTAAACTGTACTTTCTGACCCTCAAAGACCTATTAGTCTGCCTTTAAATGTCCACCTCCGCTCCATGTATTATCCTGAATCAGATGCATCTTTGTGAGATTGTTAGCTGCATGAAGACACATGGGCACCCCATACAATCAGTAAGACTCAAACTTGTAACATGGCCAAGACTAAAGAGCTGTCCAAAGACAGCAGAGACAAAATTGTACAACTCCACATGGCTGGAAAGGGCTACGGAGAAATTGCCAAACAGCTTGGTGAAAAAAGGTCCACTGATGGAGCAATCATTAGAAAATGGAAGAAGCTAAACATGACGGTCAATCTCAATGGGAGCGGAGCCCCATGCAAGATATCACCTCGTGGGGTCTCATTGATCCTTGAGAGAAAGGTGAGAAATCAGCTCAGGACTACATGACAGGACTTGGTCAATGACCTGAGCTCGGACCACTGTTGGTAATACTCTAAGACGTCATGGTTTGAAATCATGCATGGCACGGAAGGTTCCCCTGTTTAAACCAGCACATGTCAAGCCCCGTCTTAAGTTTGCCAATTACTATTTGGATGATGTTGAGGAGTCATGGGAGAAAGTTTTGTGATTAGATGAGCCCAAAATTGAACTTTTTGGTCATAATTCCAAATGCAGCCCTATGGGGGCACAAACCAGTGCAATCTGTAGGCCGGTCCCAAGCCCGGATAAATGCAGAGGGTTGCGTCAGGAAGGGCATCCAGCGTAAAAACTGTGCCAAACAAATATGAGCGTTCATCTAAAGAATCCCATACCGGATCAGTCGTGGCCCGGGTTAACAACGCCCGCCCCTGGCACTGCTAACCTGCAGGGCGTCGGTGGAAATTCAGCTACTGTGCGTCGAAGACAAAGAAGAGGAGGAAACCGGATCCAGCGTCAGAAGAAAAAGAGGAATGCACAGAGCCTACAACTGAGTGTAGGGACTTTGAATGTTGAGACTATGACAGGAAAAGCTCAGGAGTTGGTTGACATGATGATTAGGAGAAAGGTTGATATTCTGTGCATCCAAGAGAGCAGGTGGAAAGGTAGTAAGGCTGGAAGTTTGGGAGCAGGGTTTAAATTATTCTACCACGGAGTAGATGGGAAGAGAAATGGAGTAGGGGTTATTTTAAAGGAAGAGCTGGCTAAGAATGTCTTGGAGGTGAAAAGAGTATCAGATCGAGTGATGAGACTAAAATTTGAAATTGAGGGTGTTATGTATAATGTGGTTAGCGGCTATGCACCACAGGTAGGATGTGACCTAGAGTTGAAAGAGAAATTCTGGAAGGAACTAGATGAAGTAGTTCTGAGCATCCCAGACAGCGAGAGAGTTGTGATTGGTGCAGATTGTAATGGACATATTGGTAAAGGAAACAGGCGCGATGAAGAAGTGATGGGTAAGTACGGCATCCATGAAAGGAACTTTGAAGGGCAGATGGTGGTGGACTTTGCAAAAAGGATGGAGATGGCTGTAGTGAACACTTATTTCCAGAAGAGGGAGGAACATATAGTGACCTACAAGAGCGGAGGTAGAACCACGCAGGTAGATTATATTTTGTGCAGACGATGTAATCTGAAGGAGGTTACTGACTGTAAAGTAGTGGTAGGGGAGAGTGTAGCTCGACAGCATAGGATGGTAGTATGTAGGATGATTCTGGTGGTGGGTAGGAAGATTAAGAAGACAAAGGTAGAGCAGAGAACCATGTGGTGGAAGCTGAGAAAGGAAGAATGTTGTGCGGCCTTCCGGAAAGAGGTGAGATAGGCTCTCGATGGACAACCGAAGCTCCCGGAAGACTGCACGACGACAGCCAAGGTGATCAGAGAGACAGGCAGGAGAGTACTTGGTGTGTCATCTGGTAGGAAAGGGGAGAAGGAGACTTGGTGGTGGAACCCCAAAATACAGGGAGTCATACAAGGACTGAGGAGAGGCGAAAGGAGTACATCGAGATGTGATGTAGGGCAAAGGTAGAGGTGGCAAAGGCTAAACAAGAGGCGTATGAAGACATGTACACCAGGTTGGACACGAAAGAAGGAGAAAAGGATCTCTACAGGTTGGCCAGACAGAGGGATAGAGATGGGAAGGATGTGCAGCAGGTAAGGGTGATTAAGGATAGAGATGGAAATGTGTTGACTGGTGCCGGTAGTGTACTAAATAGATGGAAAGAATACTTTGAGAAGTTGTTGAATGAAGAAAATGAGAGAGAAGGAAGAGTTGAAGAGGCAAGAGTGAAGGACCAGGAAGTGGAAATGATTACTAAGCGGGAAGTCAGAAAGGCACTACAAAGGATGAAAAATGGAAAGGCAGTTGTTCCTGATCACATACCGGTAGAGGTATGGAAGCAATTTGGAGAGATGGCTGTGGAGTTTTTGACCAACTTATTCAACAGAATACTTGCGGGCAAAAAGTTGCCTGAAGAATGGAGGAAAAGTGTTCTAGTTCCCATTTTTAAGAAGAGAGGGGATGTTCAGAGCTGTGGGAACTATAGAGGAATAAAGTTGATGAGCCACACAATGAAGTTATGGGAAAGAGTAGTGGAGGCTAGACTCGGGACAGAAGTAAGTATCTGCGAGCAACAGTATGGTTTCATGCCTAGAAAGAGTACCACAGATGCATTATTTGCCTTGAGGATGCTCGTGGAAAAGTACAGAGAAGGTCAGAAGGAGCTACATTGTGTCTTTGTGGATCTAGAGAAAGCCTATGACAGAGTACCAAGAGAGGAACTGTGGTACTGCATGCGTAAGTCTGGTGTGGCAGAGAAGTATGTTAAAATAGTTCAGGACATGTATGATGGCAGCAGAACAATGGTGAGGTGTGCCTTAGGTGTGACAGAGGAATTTAAGGTGGAGGTGGGACTGCATCAGGGATCAGCTCTGAGCCCCTTCCTGTTTGCAGTGGTAATGGATAGGCTGACAGATGAGGTTAGACTGGAATCCCCTTGGACCATGATGTTCGCAGATGATATTGTCATATGCAGTGAAAGCAGGGAGCATGCAGAGGAACAATTGGAAAGATGGAGACATGCACTGGAAAGGAGAGGAATGAAGATTAGCCGAAGTAAAACAGAATATATGTGCGTGAATGAGAAAAGTAGAGGGGGAAGAGTGAGGCTACAGGGAGAAGAGATAGCGAGGGTGGACGACTTCAAATACTTGGGGTCAACAATACAGAGCCATGGAGAGTGTGGTCAGGAAGTGAAGAAACGGGTCCAAGCAGGTTGGACCAGCTGGCGAAAGGTGTCTGGTGTGTTATGTGACAGAAGAGTGTCTGCTAGGATGAAGGGCAAAGTTTACAAAACAGTGGTGAGGCCGGCCATGACGTACGAATCAGAGACGGTGGCACTCAAAAGACAACAACAGGAAGCAGAACTGGAGGTGGCAGAAATGAAGATGTTGAGGTTCTCGCTCGGCGTGACCAGGTTGGATAGGATTAGAAATGAGCTCGTCCAAGGGACAGCCAAAGCTGGATGTTTTGGAGACAAGATTCGAGAGAGCAGACTTCGATGGTTTGGACATGTTCAGAGGCGAGAGAGTGAGTATATTGGTAGAAGGATGCTGAGGATGGAGCTCCCAGGCAAAAGAGCGAGAGGAAGACCAAAGAGAAGGTTTATGGATGTGGTGAGGGAAGACATGAGGGCAGTTGGGGTTAGAGAGGAAGATGCAGGAGATAGGCTAAGATGGCAAAAGATGACACGCTGTGGCGACACCTAACGGGACAAGCCGAAAGGAAAAGAAGAGGTCATAATTCCACCAACAGTGTTTGGAGGAAGACGAATGTTCTATCCCAAGAACAGCAACCCTACTGCGAAGCATGGGGGTGGTAGCATCATGCTTTGGGGGTGTTTTTCTGCACATGGGTCAAGACGACTGCACTGTATTAAGGAGAGGATGACTGCGGCCATGTATTGTGAGATTTTGGGGAACAACCTCTTTCCCTCAATCAGAGCATTGAAGATGGGTCGTGGCTGGGTCTTTCAACATGATAATGACCCGAAGCACACAGTCAGGAAAAGCAAGGAGTGGCTCCGGGAGAAGCATATCAAGGTTCTGGCGTGGCCTAGCCAGTCTCCAGACCTAAACTCGATAGAAAATCTTTGGAGGGAGCTAAATGCCGTGTTTCTCAGCGACACAGCCCAGAAACCTGTCTGATCTAGAGAAGATCTGTGTGGAGGAGTGGGCCAAAATCCCTAGTGCAGTGTGTGCAACTACAGGAAACGTTTGACCTCTGTAATTGCAAACAAAGGATACTGTACCAAATATTAACATTGGTCTTCTCAGGTCTTCAAATACTTACTTGCAGCTGTATCACACAAATAAATCGTTAAAAAAAAATCATACATTGTGATTTCTGGATTTTTCTTGATTATCTCTCTCACAGTGGACATGCACCAATGATAAAAATTTCAGACCCCTCCATGATTTCTAAGTGGGTTAACTTGCAATATAGCAGGGTGTTCAAATACTTATGTACTTTACTGTATGTGAGTTTCATTTTCTATCTGGATTGTGCCGCAGCGCCATTAACAACAACCAATCCTGGAACTAACTGACTTTGTCACTGGCATTTTCAGTGAAAAATGAAAGCTATTTTCGGACATGTTGGAATTAAGTCAAGTCACTACTTGTTTTAAGCAAATCCTAAGTCAGCACATACAGTCTTGCCCATTCACAAACTATATTGGAGTAATAAGAAATGAGAAATGTTAGTCACAGCTCTAAAAAGTAAATGTATATGCAAGAAAAGTGTAAATTAGATATAAATATAATAAAAACAAAAGCTTAGGTCAATTATGATTCAGGGGAAAAAAAATTGCAAAATGCTAGAATTTTTTTTGCACCATTTTTGATTAATTTCTTCAAAGTTAGGAGTCTGCTTACTTTGAATTAGTATTTGGTACTATTGCCTTTAAACTGTATGAGTTTGGTGAAAGATCTTCGAATACTGTATACTTCCACAAACCTCTTGCAATAGTTGGCAGTAATTTTCCCCCAAAGCCACTGACAAAGGGATGACATGCTTTAGCCAACTGTAACAGGACAAGCCGAAAGGAAAGGTCAACTGTATTAGTCTCTCTCGTTCCGGAAGGAAATGGTATCACATTTCTGGTTTCTGTGATCCAAAAAAAATTCAATTATCCACAGATAATTTTCTTTTGTTGTATTAGGTTATGATTCTCTTCACATTGAATCTTTCAGTTTGACTGTTTGATTACAATTCTAGCTAATAACCTAATAATGGCACTGATTTTTGTGCTGTCTAGCTAATGGCATGCCACTTCACCTGAGAATTAAAATGTCTGTCAGACAGATCAGTGTGTTTATTAGAAATGTGGATTAATTACGGAACTAAAACTGCAATGCATTAAATAGGTAAGAAGATTGGATTTTTCATAACCATAAAGTTTCATTATTACAAACTGATGGAACAATTTTCAATCCATTTAACAACGGTGGCAGTGAACAGCATACATCTTCACCTTATTGTAAACAATAAATAAATTGTTAGTCTTTTTTTTTAAGGTTTAAGAATTTCTGGACTTTATTACCTTAAAAATGCTTTTATTGAAAGGATACACTGAATTCTCAATGAGAAAAGTCAGGCACTGACAAATTGACAACACTTAACTGGCTGCTGCTGTGCGAGAAACAAAAACTCAAAACAAGAAAAACTGCATCATGTTTCAATGATTTTTCAGAAACAGTATATGGCCCTGCACCTTTTGGTATTTATATAGCTCTACAAACATATTTATTTAGATGTGGATATATGAGAGAATTCAGAACTAGATGGTTTTTTTTTTCTAGTTACCAATGGTATTACTTTTATTGTCCCTACAATTGTAACAACTTGTATAATTCTTTCAAATATGTACGTCATCCGCCTCCACGTACCCCCACCCACAGTCAAATTCACAAATGAATGTTCTTCACAATAGTAAGAAAAAAAAAAAACCTAAATTTTATAAAATCTGTAAATACCAGTACAGTATTCATTTAAGGGCTTGCCAATTTTCCAGTTAGCTTATATTCCAATAAGGTTGGTTTGGCGTTTGTCACCACCACTTTTTCTTAACCATGCACCAAATTGCTTTTGTGCGCATAGGAAGTCAAGTTACTGCCATTGTTTTTGTTTTAGTTTTATGTTTTCTCCTAACTGCAGATTTGACAGCGCTCATGCAATCTCTGCATTGGATTCCAGGCTGGCTTCTATTGCTTCTCTGGAGTGATTTATTCCTTGTCACCTAATTCTTTGTGGTTATTCAGGCACATGACTGCGTGTGGTATGGAAGCCATTTCTCCCCACGTAATGTAGTGTGTGGCCATTACAGCTCAAAATGGGTTTGGAATGGCAATAAAGTGGAAAGAATCCCAGACCAACTATTGTTGCTTTTGTTCGAGGAGAATTCAGAAGGAACCTGTCTACCAAGCTCATCATGTACATTACGGTAAGAAAACAATCATACTGACTTTGTTGCATTTGTCTATTATATTTGCAATTGTCTTGGTGACAGATTGAATGGGCTGAGTCACAAAGGGAGGATTTCAAGGACAGCTTGAGGAGTTTGTCTATCCTGCAAAAGGCCATAACCCTTTTTCTGAAGTGAGAGACAAGCCATAGAAGCTTACCATTGTGCTGCTAAATTCAATTTGTCCCAGTATCAGTTCAGGACACTTCAGCTTGGTCTTTTGTTGTGACTCACTGTGAGATAGCGAAAAGACATCGATATGAAATAGACAATGGACCTCATTCGCCACCAGTGTGTATTCATACCTTTGTTTAAATCATGCCTATGGACATTTGACGCACAAATCTGTGAATCATCAATATGGTCGCACTGGAATTTGTACGTACTCCAAGAACATAAACCACACCCTGAACTGGTTGCCATCCAATCGCAGGGCACATGGAGACAGAACATTCGCACTCACAATCACAAATGGGGAAAATTTCGTGCCCCCAATTAATGTCGCATGTTTTTGGGATGTTGTAGGAAACCGGGGTGGCCAGAGAAAAGCCACGCAGGCACGGAGAGAACACGTAAACTCCACAGAGGCGCGCCCGGTATTTGAATCCTGGACCTCAGAACTGTGAGGCCAATGGCCTAAAGCTGCGCGACCATGCTGGCTAGTAGAAAAAGATAAAATAAAAAACTTGAAAGCTAACATAGCCATGAGTCCTTTTGAGACTGATTCAACAAGCTTTTCAGACCTTGATTTTTGCCATTCCTCCTTGCAGATCCTCTCCGGTTTTGTCTGGTTGGATGGTGAACTTTGGTGGAGAGCCATTCTCAGGGCTCTTGCTGGGCCATTCGAGAAGAGTCAGACTTGTTCTGATGCCACTCCTTGATTAATTTAGCTGTGTCCTTCGGCTTTCCTTTGATTGCAACCACTCGTCCTGTCCCTGGAGCTGAACCCCCCACAGCATGATGCTGCCACCATCATTCTTCACTGACAGGTGTTGAGAAGTGCTTGGTTTTCTTTTTCTTTAAATCGATGACAAAAAGTTCTGTCTTGGTCTCATGAATCTCATTTCTCACCATCTTGGAGTCCTTCAGGTGCTTTTTAGCAAACTTCATGCAGGCTTTCGTGTGTCTTGAGGAGAGGCTTCCATCGGGCCTCTATGCCATTAATGCAGTAATGGTTGATTTTCTAGAACTTTCTCCCATGTCCCAGCTGCATCTCTGGAGCCCAGCTACAGTTGCCACAATTTTGTCTCTGAGTTCTTCAGGCAGTTCTTTGGACCGCATCATTCTCATTTGCTCTGTGAGCTCTGAGGTCTTATATAGACAGGTGCGTGGCTCTCCTAATAGTTTGATACAACATTGCTGGACTCCAATGAAGGTGGAGAACAATCTTAAGGATGATCAGAAGAAATGGACAGCTCACGAATTAAATGTGTCACAGCAAAGCATCCGAATACTTATGGCTATGTGATACTTGAGTTTTTCTTTGTCAATAGAGCTGCAAAAATTTCAATGTAGTTTATTTCTGTAAGTATGGGGTGCTGTGTGCACATGAATGAGGGGGGAAATTAATTTCAAATATTTTAGTAAATTTCAGCATTATGACAGACAAAAAATTAAGGGGTCTGAATACTTTTTGTACCCCCACTGTATTTGTTGCATGGCAACCCACTTCTACTTTCCTCAATGTGGAAATAACTGTGTTTTTTTTTTTTTTTTTTTGCGTATTTTGCTGAAGAGATACACCAAGATATCAATTTAAAATCACTTCACATCTCTCAACAAAGCTCGCAAGTATCAATGGTAGGCTGAATACAGTATCTTTCATCACTTTACTGGAATAAAACATTATTCAATCTTCAAGTCTGTTTAAACTTTACTCCATGCAGATAGAAGCTTCTCTGAAAATCTTAGCTTGGCATAGCTTGATCTCCGTGTCTCACAAAAGATGTTTTCAAGAGGGACCTTTCCACCAACCAGCCTAAGAACTTTGAGTTTCTGTTAGCAGGAATTGCTCATAACAAAAGATTCCTGTGACCCATGTGATTTGTGTTTCCATCCCACTCATTCAGGGTAGCTTAATACTGAATCTTCTGGATCTAAAAAATAGATTTTCAAACTTTCAAGTTTGTCTTTTTATATCTCAAAGTTCTCATGTTTATTGATACTTTTAAAAGGTAACATTTTATCCAGGTGGGGCAATTGCAAAGGTATACACATTTGCAATGCAAACCTGGCTGCAGACAGTTTTTGAGGTAGGGAGTTTTGATTTACAGGCACATTTCAATAAATTTGAATATATTTATTCGATGTTATTGTAATGATATACTTAAATAGATTATGCAAAAGAAGCTTGCAGAATACTATAGATGTGATTTATCAGCTGGAAAATGTATTAGGAACATGAGCTTGAAGCCTTACACGGTTCCACAACAAATTTGAGAACAATAAATCTATGTACAGTATATGTATAAAGTCATCTGCAGGCTTCTACATTTATATTGTAGGGATTTGTGAGTTTGGTTCACGAATCGAGGAAGATATGAGCAATGATTACAAAAAGTTAACAGCAAATGGATTTATTTCGAAGGAATGTGCAGTACAGACGTCCGGGTCTTATCGAGGTATCTTCCACACACGAGACGTGTGTCTTCTGGCAGGATAGCCAAAGAAGAAGACAAAAGCTGCCCAGTAACGCAAGGTTTTTATATGTATGGGTCCATGGTAAAAGTGGCTGCCCCCCCCAACCCCCCCGGACCCCCGCAGTCAAATCCTGGGCTGGGATGGTAACTTTCCGCTCCTTATCTGGTATCGTTCGTCTCCACGGCAACGCCTGGGATAGGAGGATGGCGCCAGCCAGTTTTTTGCATACAAAGATCAAGGACAACCACCGGCTCCACGACACATCCTTGTCTGATTAGCAAATGGGCAACACTTTATCTGTTGATTAAATGTATAAGGTCATATTTAAGCAAATAATGAAAGTGCAATAAAAGTTAAATAGTCTTCAATATATTTATTCCCGTTTTTCTACTGCATTGGAATTTAGGCAATTACATTTTTCCAGCTTTAGAGAGCATCTGCTCATATGCTTTTAATGGACGATCATGTGCTGTGAGATAATGCAATATTGAACTTACTATATCACATTGTACAGCATGTACAGTGTGCTCTTGCCCTTTCATACTTCACTGTTTGGGGATTTTGCCCCCCCCCTTTTTTTTTTTTTTCCTGAGTGCAAATGTTTTGTCTCCATGTGCCCTGCAATTGGTTGACAACCAGTTCAGGGTGTACCCTACGTCCTGGCCGATGACAGCTGGGCTTGACTTAAGCACTCCTGCAACCCTTGTGAGGAAAAGCGACTCAGAAAATGGATGATGCACTTAGAAGTCCTAAATTCTCTCCTACATACTTTACGTGCAAGCTGAGTTCCAAAATCAGTAAATGATGTTCTGTAACTAGTCCATTGACGTACACCTTAAATGCACTGCTTACCTTAGCATGCATTTTAGCATGTGTTGTCCGGAAGTTGTTTTCCATGGCGTCACGGAACTCCTGTCATTTCAGAGTTTTTGCTTTAGCAACCACTAAAGCTTTATTCCAATTGACAAGCCAGTACCCATCAGCTGCCTCCAGAGTCACAGAGGCCAAACAGGCCCAATAGGACTACTTCAACTTGTCTGCATTCTTTACTGCACGTGTCCGCCAGCAGTATTACGGAATCGCCGCCATATGAGAGGCACCCAAAAACCTTAAGGCCACAGCTCCGGTCGATGGTCACAGAACACTGTCCATTCTGATTCAACGTCCCACACCTTCCCTAGGATGTGGCCGATGTTCTGTCAGAGGTGGGAGTTTAAGCTCCATCTGACAGACAATTCTCCCAGGGGTTCCTCACGTTACATTTGAGTCTGCAAAGTCAGACCAGCCTCTTCCCTCACCAACCAACTCACCACCAGGTGTCAGGTGGTAATAAGTTGACAGGTCTGCCCCTCCCTTTATCTGATTGTCCAAGACGTGGCTGAAAGTCCGATGACACGAACCACATTATCGATCATCAAACTGTGGCCTACAATGTTCTGGTTCCAAGTGCCCATTTGGTCACCCTTATGTCGGAACATGGTGTTCATTACGGACAATCCATTACGAGCACAGAAGTCCAAAATCAGAACATCACTCAGGTTCCAGTAGGCAGGGGGCCATTCATCCCAATGTCCCCTCTCCAGAGCTCACCGTCACTGCCACGTGAGCGTTGATTAAACGTTGTGAGGCTCCATTTCATTTCATTTTATTCTGCAAAGACAGACCTCAACTCTGACAATGTTCAAATCCAAGTTGAAAATTGTTTAATTCAGCCATGTTTATGAGAACTGAAATTACTTTATTTGCACTCTTCGGTCTTCATTTATTTTCGTATTGATTCCTGGCAATTGTTTGATTATTGTTGTTTTATTCATTCATGCAATGGAGGCATTCTCAGGTGTGAGCCCATGGGCACAGGCCCAGTCACTAGGCGCTCGACCCGGAGCCCCACCAACATTCCTGGCTTCAGAGGGGAGGCTGGTAAAGCATGTCCCGGGAAGAAAAACTGAAGTCCATTTATGTTATTCTTCATAGACGGTCATTCGTGATGGGTAAAAATATCCAAGGACCATTGTCACATACAAGGACACTATAGACAATATTGTGTATATTGAACTCAGTGTAATGCCAGTGAACACGAGGGATAGCCATGAAACATTTTTTTCCCATTTCCAGATGAGCAAAAGGGGTTGTCCAATTTTAAATTTAAAAGGGCTACTCTTAACTGTTGAAAATCACCAATATACTATAAGTGTAAGCACAGTGGCGCATCTAAGGTAGAGCACAAATCAAAATGTTCTGGTGCGATGGAAAATTTTGTCCAACCATTAATTATTCCACCGCTTATCTGGTTCAGGGTCACAAGTGAG
The DNA here is from genome assembly GCF_019802595.1 of Syngnathoides biaculeatus. NCBI lineage: Eukaryota > Metazoa > Chordata > Actinopteri > Syngnathiformes > Syngnathidae > Syngnathoides > Syngnathoides biaculeatus. The sequence continues at coordinate 23,436,866 of NC_084650.1, read as the reverse complement.
TTTGGTTCCGTCACAGGTAAGCTTAAATCTGTCAGATGAGTGGTAGGGCATACTTGGGTCTACATCTTATGACATATGCCGAGATATCACGTAATAAGGCAGTTGAAATGCCAAGATTTTCTGTGGTTTTCGTAAAGCCAAGAGCCTTGCAGAATGTCTCATTGTTGAAGTGAAGTTCAGTGTGATGCTGTAGTGGTAAGAAGGTTTGATGGGGGTACCATTATGTAGGCATCAGCAGACATTGCCTAAAGCATCTTAAAGCCTCAAACATTACATCTGATCTGCAGGGTTAAAACGGAACAAGCGCTGTGCTCAAATGTACATCCTCCGTCAGCTTCCTTTCCTTTTTATACATCAGTCTTTGTGATGTTGCTGCAAAAGGACAAATTAACAGAGAAAAAGATGCAGGAGAGTCTTTTTTTTTTTTTTTTTTCACCCAACGCAGTCCCTTTCATTTTCACTTCACTGACGTGTGCATTGTGTGAAAACAGATCCTTATATATAGACCTACAGGATAATCAAGTGTTGTTCATTTCTAATTTCTTTTTCTTCATTTTTTTTTTCCTTTCATTTACTTGTCCTGTTCACTTGCTTGGTCAAGCAGAATGAAGGATCGGTATCCTTTTCATGCTGTAACAGTTTTACTTTTAAGCAGTGGAGTTTTTTTATACTGCCACTAGTTATTATGGATATTTCATGAAAATTTCGGAATGAGGTTTCAAAGGGGATAAAAGTGACAAGGGGACAAAAGAATAAATAAGAAAAGATTGGACACTCGAAATAAAAAAACAAATGTAACAGCATTATATGTTAATATATTCTCGTTTTACCTGGAACAGTAGTGCTACACCCTCTCAAAAACAGGTCACTGTAGGACAGGACCACATCAGCATCACGTCAAGATTCACTTAGTATTCCCTAATTACATATACAAGTAATGTTACTATCCAGATAGCACCCCTAAATAACACACTTATGTCAGATGTTAAGAAGGAGAAGGGAGCAGGAAAAAAGGTGGTGGACACCGGTTAAGCAAATTAATTGTCGTAGTAGTGGCTATGGACATTATTAATATCTGTAGAAACAGAACAAAAATAAGCGGACATCCCAAGAAGAACGCAAGGTCATGAAAGTTGTCCATCAGAATTTGGGAGTGGACACACGGCAAGCAACTGAGTCCCGGTGAGGGTGTCTGCGGACACATGCAAGTGAATTGATTACAGTCTTGAATGCACAATACACATAAGAGATGTCCTGGAATTGCCATGCCAGCATGATGGGCAAGAATGACCCCCAATCCGCCCAGCCAAGAGTGGAGGGCGGACCCAGAGAGGAGAATGGCAGACAGGACACAGCCCACAGCAAGCCATCAAGGGTGGTCCACCAGCCCCAAAACAAGCCGCCCAGAGGACAACGCAGGGTCCTGACAAAAATAAAAAATATAGATACTGTCACGTAATTCCTCATTTCCTCCTGCCCCCTCGAGTATGCGTTCTTAGAACCCACCCTGTTTCACACCATTGAAGTTTTTTTTCCCCAAAAAAAGTTATCATTCATGTCTGGAAAACGCATTTGACACTGAGGTTGGTCAATTTTGCAACCAATTACGATGTACGGGTGAGGTTTTTCTCGTGGCAACTACTGTAAACTGGATGGATGAAGTTTTGGTCCTTCACATTGACATTACTGTGGTGTCAGGATTGTCCAGGCAAGAAATGACCGTAAAATCATTTCCAAAGTGTTTACTTTGAAATAAGTTTTACCTCTGGTGTACGCTGCCTCTGTCCATGGCTGATACCCTAAATGCACAAGCAGTTTAGATATGCTTTGTTTTGCTTTAGGAGAAAGTCAAATCAGATAACCAGCCTGGTCTTTCGTTCCTAGGCAGGTACACACAAATCCATATTTTTTTTCATATAAGTCTATTTCAGGTCGAAAGCTCCTTAATCCATTTTCTTGTCTCGTGTGGACTCTCAATCAAATAGTGTTAAACGAGTTTGTCTTTGATATGCTGCTACCGCTCGTCTGCATCTTTTTCTTGTGGCTTTCATTATTTGCCTCATGCTCGGATTATGGTTGGCATGCAGTGTAATGATGGTATGCCGCACGTAGAGTGATGTTGGATAAGACTTCACATTAGTGTCTGTGTTTTAAAAAGTAATTATGTACCAGAAAAGACCCTTACGAGGCAAGCGACTGTGTGTCAGGCCTGCTGGGTAGATTTTGATAACATTTTATTAAATGCCCAGATAGTTTCTAGAGGTTTTTCTCAATTATGGCCTTGAGAATCTTCAAGTCACGGTACCCAGCGGAAGAATCACATTGATTACGAGCACCATCGTCCATTTTAACTACGTGGCTGAAGGTCATCAAAACTAATGACATTTCCATCAGCCGCTGCTGCTTTATGTTAATCAGCCGTTGTCAGCTTTCTAACAAAGATTGTTTGTACGCTAAGCTGTTCACCCAAATTCCACATTAACTTATCTGACAAGTGCGTATTATTTGGGCGTGTTATCTGGGTAATAACATTTGACCTATGCACTTATTCATTTGCTTTTGTAATTAGGGAATACTAAGTGGATCTGGATGTGGACCTAGGATTTGTTTTTATTTATATGCTCTATTTTGTGGTATCTTTAATGAAAGTTCTAGTAGAAGGCAATTACGATACTTATTAAAAACACTCGGGAACAATATTTGACAGCTCCTTTATCAACTAGTGGAAAAAATAGCAATAATTGCAAATGAGCTTCCACGATTTAAATGTTCGTTGACCAAGGGATTTTTTTTTTCCCCACATCCCATTGGCTAATGAGGCGTAAAAATGAGAATAACTGAATGGAACTCGTCCACATTGTCAAAAAAAAAAAAAAAAAAAAATGACTTCAACAATTTTTACCGACCGCAACACAAAAGTATTAGTTCACAAATATATAGGGCTTTTAAGAAAACACAAAGTTGCTAAATCCCAAAATTGTTTTTTGACTCATTGTCACGACACTTTACTTTTCAGGACTCCAAAGAAAATGGGATAAATTTATGATGGGTGTGAATTACTCTGATAAATGAAAATCAATTATTTGTTCAGGAGGTAAATAACTTTTGTTTGGACTCTTTTGCCTTGGCCACATATAAATCTTATACTGTATGCCACTTGTAATTCAAGTCTGTCATTGGACTAAGTTGACAACCTAGACACTAGACAGCTCGTGTCTTATTTTTTCAGTTGACTGTCTGTTTGCTGGTGGTGTATTTTTTTTTTTTTTTTTGAAGCATTGGCATTATTTAAGCAGGTGACAGTTGTTATGGATCATCTCTTTGCATTGCGTTCGGATGCACTGTCTGATGGGGAGGAAGACCCCACAATCCATCACTCTGATTGTGACTAATCCCCCAATTTTGCCCGACCCGAATCTTTATTGAGTGGAGAGTAACTGATGAGATGAGTGGGAGCAAGTAGTCACGGGGACATCGTACTCAGAAAATGTCGCTAGAGTCCCCATGTTTACATCAGTTTGTGTCAAAACTATTTTGAGCTGACGGAAGCATTTTGTATCGCATTAGGCAGTCAAGGCCTTTGTGTACTCTCACTTTGGGAGTGCTCGTCATTTTGACAAATTCAACCTTTTAACGGCGTGTCATTTGAATGATTTAAATGAATGAATTAGATAAATACAAATGCATACATTTGAAGATTATTGCAGTGGATATTTTTCTGAAGTAATTTTTCAATGCCAGTGTTGTTTTTACTCATGAATAAGATGACCACTAGTTGTGTTGTAAGGTTAGCTGTGTACATAAATGCAGCTCATCATTTTGTCACTAACAGTTTGTTTTTCTTCTTTAGGTCACAAACTAGTTGAAATATTGTCAGAGTACTGTAAAGCACTCTATTCTGCCATATTTTTTATTTTCAAAACACCAAGAATGAATTAACAAAATACTTAATTCTTGAGGCGCCATTATACTCATTATACGCATAGTTACCTCTCTTAGTCGCACTGTGCTTTTTTTTTCTTTTTTTTTTTAAGTACTTCTGTATTTTTTCTAGTATTATCAACAATATAGTTTCCAAGAGAAAGTGGAAATCGCTTGTTTGAAGTTCATTGCTCCTGAAGTTTCTGGCAGTCTACCTCAGAGGCTGCAAAGGAAATTGTTCCACAGTTGGAAAATGAAATATGCAAAACCTCTCATTTTAGCTGTAGGCATATCCGGTAATTAAAGGATTAACTTGGTAATCTTAATAGTTTCTTGGCTTTGCCTTCCTCTTTCCTCCCATTATATTCTACAATGTCACTGATTTTTAGAATGCGTCCTTTCCCTGCCTGTTTATTTTGTAATCAACTTGCTTCTAATTTAACGTCATTTTCAAAAGAGCATAAGGAGTCTTCAAATCCAAAGGCCTGTGTGTGACAGGGATGGCAAAGACCACAACTTTGTCTGCCCATCATCCAATTTTCTACAACTCAACAGTGATATAACAAAACTCGTACACATCACTACAGAGTCTATTTGTCCATCCATTTTCTGTGCTGCCTGTCCTCACCAAAATGTCGGGCCTGCTGGATCCTGTCCCAGCTATTTTTAGGTGAGAGGCAGGTTACACCCTGAACTGGTTGCCAGCCAATCACACGGCACATGGAAACAGCCATTCACACTTACATCCACACCCACAGGCAATGTAGTCCTCAATCAAACTACCACAATTGCTTTTGAGATGTAGGAGGAAACCGGAGTACCCAGCGAAAACCAATCCAAGCATGGGGAGAACATGGCAACTCCACACAGGGGGATCTGGGATTTTTACCATAATCCTCGGAAGTGTTTCAGATGAGGCAGATGTACTAACTAGTTGTTCACTGTGCCACCATACAAAGTCTACGCAGCTAAAATTTGCAGTTTTTCCATGACATTGGATAATTCCTCTGTTTTCCCCTTACCTGAGGTTAATAGTCTGTCATCCTTGCGAATACGCTGTCAACATCTCAACGTCACATCATAACTAACATCACACGGTGTGCATACTCTCATTTACAAAATATCCATCGCTTTCGTCCATCCCCTCTCCCCCCACACTGGTGCTATTTGGTGTCCCCTGCAAGTCACTACAAAAACTGTATCTTCTCCATAACTCTGCCACCTGTATTAACACAATGACCCTTTTCAGCCACCATATCACTCCATCCCTTAAACAATTGTACTTGCTCCCCATTCAATACTGCATCCAAAAAGTACTGATCTGCACCTTCAGTAACCTCTCCACACCCCCCACCCCGCCCCATATCTTGCTCACATCTTCCACATTGCCATACCCTCCCACTCGCTCAGATCCTCGTTCTCCATCCACCTTTCCTTTTACACGTATCGTCCAACGTAGGGGTCAGCGCTGTCTGCTCCTTGGCCCCCTCGTCTTTGGAACACTCTACCGTGTGAGCTCTCAAACACTGACTCAAAAATCAATGCAAATTTAAGACACACCTATTCCAGACTGCCTTCTCACCAGTAGCGATTGCTACCTCAACCTCGCTTACTTCGCCATGATGTCCATACATACCGTCAACACATCGACGAAGACATCCCCACCGACACGTTGTTCGACGAACAACAAAAACAAACTGAGACTGGCTACGTAAGCTCCATCGAATGGCAGTTGAAGATGCGGTGGCCGGCCACAAACCAGTAGACATCCTTGGTGGCTACCCTACCCCCGAGGTGGACAAAACCGAAATCGATCTTCCGCGGGCAACAAGATCCAAACTATCGCAACTCCGCTCCGGACGAAACCGCATGCTCAATGACTGTGGCTTGTGTCGACAATACTATCATCAACCTCTGCCTGAAATGCGGACAGGGCCCTCACGACACGTACCACGTCTTCAACTCCGGAGCGGCTCCCACTACGCTGACCGTAATGGACGTGTGGAAACCCCTAACGGAAGGGCTGCCTTCCTGGAACTAGAACTCTACTGAACAATGCCATTGCCTGGCTACAACAACAACTGCCTACTCACTTAAACACTTCCCATATCATTTGCCATTTTGTTTTTGTTACTTTTATTGTAGTTTGATTGTGACATTGAGGGGTTTTTTGAAATGAAATTTATTAGTAGTAATTGTGAGGGTAGGCGGCTCAGATAATGATTGGATGGCTCAGATGATGGATGGATAATAATCGTAGTACTTCTGATGAATGTCTGCTGCTTATTTAATTAAGTTAAAATCTGAAAAACATCCGCCTCAGAGGTCACTCTTTTTTCCTATTTTAAATGTTTTATTTATTTGTATTCAAATGATTTTAATCGTGTAAAGCACAAACAAAGTTACCTTGTGCATGAAATGTGCAAATGAATTTCCTTTGCTTTGGTTTCGCAGTTCAAATGGAGTAATGTAGAATCCTCCTGCAAAACGTTTTTTCTCTCAGCATGATCAGTAGAAATACAAACTTGATTTTTAGTTGTCTCATAAATAAAAACTCAATTGTGTAATGCCTTTCAAGTAGGATAAGCAGTCTGGAAAATGGACTGAATTTTTTTGTTGGAGTTAGGTAAAATCTTGAGGCTACATTTTATTGTGATTTGTGTCACGCCAGCCATGCTCTGTATGTTGATGAACACATAAACACAGTCACCAAACTTGTCTTATGGATTCCTTTGTGTTTTTGTCACTTTTATTGGCAACCTCTTCACCTTTGTTGTCCTCATAGCGTTGTGCATGCTCACCAAGGTTGTGGCATCTAAAGCTTATTTTCAGATGTTTTCCTTGGCTTGCGTGGCCTTATCTAAATGAAACTGTCTGTGGAAAATCTGTCAACATGTTTTACTTTAAGCCTATGTTTATATTGAAACCGCACTTCGGGTGTAAATTTAATCGGTACAGCATTTGCTGTACAAGAGAACCTCCTATTAAGCCGTTACAGCTGAGCAAGTGAAATACTTTGAAGAGGACACTTTACCACCATTTTGTGACACTTGGGGACCAAATACTCCCACTAGTGTGGAAGGAAAAAACCATGTACATTTCCACAAGCCAAAATCCTTTCCCGTTAACATGTTGGTCATATACTCAGGTGCAGTGAGAACAAAAGGCACAATTTTGATTAATCTGATCTTTATTTTTACAGTGAGGTAATGATTACTGCTGATTTTCTGAAATGGCAAAAGTCATCCAATGGTCCCCATGACCGCATGGAAGTTGACAAATATCTAATTTGTTCTTTACTCTGCTTGATGAATGGAAGTTGCCATCTCTGAATCAGTCTTGGAAAAAGCATGATTTTCAGAGTGTCGCACTAATTAATCTCACTACACTTGTTTGGTAAGGGCTAAAAGGAAGGACACGGGAATATGCATCGTAACTGCAGTACTTATAGCGGGGTTTATTCTGATCTGTAGCCACTGAATAAACAATGGTTTAAGGACACTGATTGTAATAGGACTGTGGCAACATCTGAAACAAGCGGTCCACTTAGATTACTGAGCGCTGCCAAGGCCAAATGTCTGCTCTTCTATTAAACTGTGTGCCACTCTGAACTGTACTTCTGGTTTATATTTCATTAGTTACAGTTTATGCCAGTTTTTTTTTCATAAAGGTCAGTGTTTTTATTTGGATATAATAAAACACACAGCAGCACCATGAACAACTGGTTAGCTCATCTGCAGCACAGTTTTGAGGAAGCGGGTTCAAATTCGGCCTCATCTTTGTGGCGTTTGCATGTTCTCCGCGTGCATGCGGGGGTTTTCTCTGGTTACTCCAGTTTCCTCCCGGATCGCAAAAACTAAATTATCTGGAGGTGCAAATTGTCTATTTCTCAGTGCCCTGTGATTGGTTGGTGACCAGTTCAGGGTGTACTCTGACTTGCCCAAAGATTACTGGGATGGGCTCTGGTGTCTTTGATCTTAGTAAAAAAAATTAGTATGGAAAAGAGATACCACAAGGGAGCAACTGAAATGCCTGACTGAAACAACGCATGGTTGAGTTTGCATAATTTGGTCGACGGACACGCAAATGGCACGTCGTGAAAAGATGACGACAGTTGGGGATAAGGTATCAGGTTTAGCACTGCATGGATAAGAACGAATATGTCGTTCTGGCTAAGGATTCCCAGTGATATTGAGGCTTCTTAGAGGAGTAAGAAGTTTCTTCACTTCACCAAATTGCAATCAATCCCTGTTTGTGTTGGGATGCTTGCTGTTATGTACAGTACACAATTTAGACTCCCAATTTGTCTGTCTCGCGTGCACACAATTGCGCAGACAAATGCGCTAACAAGCAAGTCATGATGTCAGCTCCTTTGCAGCAACACAAACCTGAAAACCTTTCATAAGGTTCAATAAAAATGTCTTTCAAGACGATGTCAAGTGAGCTATTTGAAGGGGGAGGGAGTGCCAGGACCCCTTGCTGAGATATTACTTCAAATAGACAACAGGAAAAATGTATTAAATAAATATCAACAAGCTCCAATAAGCAGCTGCAAGTGCTCCTGTTCAAACGCTGCGAGGCTCATTAATCGGGTTGCTATTGTGAACTTCATTTGCAAAATTAACAGCTCAATCCTTTTCCTTTGGACACACTATTTGACGGAGTTCAAAACACTATTTAATCACTGAAAAACGCCGCCTGTAAGATGATTTATGTGAGAAGCTTTTGAAGGCAATTCTCAAAGTTGATGATGTGACCCGTGACTCCAGAGCACATCTGTCATGGATATACTGTCATTTTGCTGCAGTGTAGGCAGCGGATCATTTGTATTCCTAATTTATGTATCCACGTAGATGTACAGGCCAGTGTTAATTTCTATTCATTTGAATGAAGGAAAATAGCAATAAAGTGTTAGCATCGTTCACATTTTCTCCTCCACTCCTTTTGTCCTTCAAACCGCCAATATTTATATATTTTCTGTCACCTCCTCCTTCTGCCAATGACACAAATGTGATGTGATTAGGTTTCTATGCTACATGTTTATTTAATGTCTCAAGCGCGTTATCCCTTTCTAGCAGTGATTGATTATATGCACGGCGAGCAAAATGGTACAAACCTGTACGTCTTCCAGCTTTTCAGCTCAAGACTGCGTCGTCATTTACACAATTCTTCGTCTCCCATTGACTGATTGTGAGAGCAGCTTGGTTCAGTCACGCAATCCAAATTTAATGTTCTTCATTCCACACGGTGCGCTTGCACAAGAAGCTTTGTTTTTCCTCAGCTATCGTAATGTATGATTCTCATTGCAGAATGTTTGACATTCTGACACGTGAAGGTAAATATTTGTCATCATTCAGATTTGCACTCAATTATATGTGTCTTTTTTTAATATCACGTTTTTGTTTCTCTTCCTGTTTGATCACTTACGTTGTTTATTCTGTCAGCATCTTATTTATACTATTTTTAACTTAACATAAGAACATTCCTGTTCCCCTCATGCTCAATATCCAGAGCAATTGCTCAGTAAATATATTAAGCAGTTTATAAGCAACTGGCGAGCCAATTCATGTAAGAAAATGTATATTTACAGCAGCTTTGTTGTTCCTGGCAGCCTGACATAAAATGAATATTTATGTCAGTATTATTTAACATCTCTACCACTCCAGACTTGCTCATGCAGTACCGCAGTTCCTCTCTGGGTACGAGGCTTTTTTTTTTTTTTTGATATCCAAAACCAAACCCCATCTCTTTCTAAACTTCTCTGTACTCCTCCATCAGCAGCCATAAGCCAAACAATGTCTCTGTGGTATTGGTACTCAACCTAGTCATGGAAGCGCATTGTTTCTAATTTTGTGATGTGAGTATGGTAAAAATAAAATAAACATAAATGAAATAAAGCCTTACTTTACAAATGGTGATAAAGCAAGATAGCTCATGGTACTGTGGTGACGAATAAATGAGATTTCAACAAACTCAGCTCAACATGACACTAGATTAGTCCTTCTTGAAGAAAACTGAAACTAAAACTGAAGTACCACCCCCATCCCCTCTTCATCAACTCTTGTGCATGTATTCAGTGCTTCACTGGGGAGTTGACATGGTCAGCTGGACTGAGGAGATGTTGTGGTCCAAGCGCAGAGGGAAAATCTGTCACAGACATGATGGCTCGGAACACTGGCAGCTGGTGCACCCTTGTTGGGATTGTGTGTGAACTGTTTTGTGTATTTTAGGTCAGTTGAAATGTCTCTTGAGGGAAGAGCAGCTGCAGACAAATATCAAGTCTGAATGCTGCATGCATCGTTTGGTTACAAATAAATAAAATTTAGCACCCTTTTTTGTGCTTGGCTAATAACCTGGCATTGGATGCACATCAATTTTGATGAGCCAGTCACATTCAGCGAAAACCGATGCACTGCTCTTGTAGGTCTATTTGATTCCTGCATTGACCTGCAAGGACTCTGTTAAGTGGGATACTCCCTCTGTGTGTGCGTGTGTGTGTGTGTGTGTGCCCTCCCCTTTGTGTGTTCCCGTTGACTTTGAAGTACAGGTTGTCGTGACAATAATCTAAGGCAATTTACTCCACATCAGTCCTTCATTATGGGTTTGATAAGCGGCGTGTGACCACAATGTCCTCCCACAAAATGACAATTTACTTTACAAAGGAAATTACGTGTTTGACCTCGTTAACCCAAAGTCTGAGCAGTTAAATGCAAGCCTAACCCCAAACATGCACACGGGCTCACACAAATACAAAGTGCGAGCATCCAAGTGCAACTAAGTGTTCAATGTGACCCTCAAATGAGAAGCCAGCGGTGAGGTGAATTCACACTGTCACATGTTCATCAGGCGTTCCTCATGTCAATGTCTCAGCTGGTGTCTGACTTTGTTTGAGAGTCATTACCAAACGGATGTAAGGTGATTCTGGTCCACTGTTTTTGAGATGACCTTTCCATTCGGTGTTCTAGTCTACAGGGTCGACTCCCACTGTTTAACGACCGCGGTAACAAAGTTATAAATTGGATTATTAGAAGACCATTTTCTTCGGTTATTCAAGCCCCTTGCTTTAGTACCTCTCCCAAAGAGAGGGCATGACTTTTATGTGGCCTTGTTTGTGTTCAACTTAGCTTTTTCTCTTCAAACCTTGATTTCTTTTGTTGACCAAATTTGCCTTTCCAATTAGAAACAAATGTATGTCAATCGTTGAGCTGACATGGAAAATAGCCGTAACAGTCAATTTGTCTTTGAGAAGTAGTAGTAAATTGTGTCCAATTGATGGATTAAACTCATTTTGTAGTGATTTGAGGCAAAACGGAGTGTACTACTTAACTGTAACAAGCAGAGGTGCTGTGCATTCAGGAAGATGAACTACATCCTTGAGAACTTTGCTATGGCAACTTCTCTGAGTAGCATTATTCTGCTGAAGACACATCACTGGCATTGAAATAGGAATTCAGAACATTCAGAGAGAGTCTCCCATCAAATTAAACGAAAAGGTCAGGAATAGCTGAAGTTAAAAAAAAAAAAAAAAAATGCCAAATCTTAAGCACAAAATGAAGCAACCCAGGAAATCCAGACAGGGGCTATGTCGCCTGACGCGCGAGTAGTTCTCCCCATTGGGAGGTTGGAAAAGCAAGATGGCCACCAGCGGTTTCTTTACCTTATGGTTGAACTTGAGAAAATGATTAGCTTCAACAAAAGCAAAGACTTTGCACCTCTGCTGCTGTTGTGACTTTTCGGCAGGGGTTGTCACAACAAGTCACATACGTGACTTCTTTGATACAATTTATACGTGAGATGCACTTGCTGATGCAGCCCAGACAATCTTTTAGCCGGGGCCAATCTGTGATCCGGTATTTGTATGTTGGTATTTCGTATTTGCTTACTGTTAGACACAATTTCTGTTAGGTTAAAGCTGATGGCTTTTTTTTTTTTTTTTTTTTAACTAAGTTGACACCGAAAAGTCCAACTTGTTCCACACAACAGGACAAAGGAAAAAGTCAGTACGCTGTGTGGCATGTTTATTTTTAATTTTTGAAGTACTAGTTTTCTCACTGGAAGCTGCAGTTGTTAACGTCCACTCGTAATTAATGAAGTTTAGTTGACTGATTGAGCCAACGTCATCGTTCAGTGAGCTAACCTGCTCCACTGGACTGTAGCGCTTGCTGCCTTTCGACTGTTTTGTTGAAGTGTTGGCTCTCCTTTGAAGTAATTGTCTTGTAGTGCCCACGTCTTACCCTCAACACTTTGACATATCCAGTCGACGCAAACATGCATTGCAGGCAGCTTGCTTGTCCTCAATACTTATTGTAGTTGTCATGTTAATTTTCTTCCTCCAAAGCTAAAATTGCCACAGAAAAAGGGAAATGGGGAGCATGCCAGCAAGTGAAGCATGTTCTTCATTGGACACAGCACATTTAGTTTTCATTAAGAGTTTAACATGTACACGGAACATTAATGGGGTTCAGCGGCAATCGTGTGCTTCACTGTATCTCATCCTGATAGATTAGCAAGTCAGCACATGAGGGGGCTACCAAAAGGAGAGGCATTAATGTGTTGTGGGGGAGGAACTGCGAGAAAATGTCTTTGTCTGAGGATTGGTGTTTACAATGCCATCTAATATCTGTGACACGAACATCAGCGAGCTGCATGGGCGCAGGCTGAGGAGGGGTGGAGGAATGGAGTGAAAGGTCATCACCAGTGCTGCCGTTTCATTAGGAGAGATGAGGGTTTCCGTCGTCTCCTGCATGGGGAGTGATGAAGTTGTTTGTTCTTGCCTGTTCACTCTGCCATATTGGATTCAAAGCAGTATATTAATATCTATCCTTAAAAGGGTTTTATTTGGGGATTTACTGGCCTCCCGGGAGTGTCATTGGCGTAAAGAGGTTATTTTCTTTTTTTTTTTTTTTTTTCCTGCTCTTGTGTCCTCTCCCTCCCACTTTAAGTCCAAAGTCTTTGAGAGAATCTGCGTTTGTGCCGTGCCGCGGGCTTCCTTGTCACATTCAGCGTTCTTCTCCAACATTTTTCGGCGCGTGCAGAACTCAGCTGTCATTTGTACAGTTGTGCTCCTAAAGGGCAGCTTCTGCATCTCTTAGCAGCGGCGATGTATTTCAGCTTCTTCACAGCGAGCCTCAAGGAGAATATCAGAGGAATAAAACATCGACTGCGTGTATCTGATATGAGATTTAATGTTGACCGGCTCTGACTGAACGCTGGTAGAGTCCTGTTTGAAGAGAGAATCATATAACACTGTTTGAAGTGGCCTATTCACTGGAACAAGAGTTATGGCCAACGGTCCATCTGCAATGATTTTTAATGGCTCATGATTAAGAGCTGGAGTGAGGACTTGGACTTCTGATCCCGCCAAGAGCACACAAGGCCGAGTTCTGTCAGTCCCAACTGTGCGACCCTTCACTCTCACTTTTACCCTCAACCATCACTTTCCGTTGGTCATTATGGCTTTTAAATCAGGGTCCGATTGATGATACATATCGTCATGTATTGTTTTATTTGTTCTCGCTTATAGATATGAAAATTATGGTGGCTCATTGTTTATGCATCTCTCCCACTTTTAAAAAGATCACAGAAAATTGCAATTAAGTTCATGTAAGTTTAAGGAAAATGCAATATCGCGATATACCAGTAAATCCCGATATCATGATAAAAAAAATGTGCTCAGGTTTATAATGGCAGCTTTAATATAAAAGCGATATCTTCTAAAACTGTAAACCTCCTTTTAACCTCAATGATATGCTAAAAACGTTGGGGATGAGCTCGACAGTTTTTGTGTCGGTCGGGTTCTGTTGGAGGCACTCCAGCATCTAATAGAATGTCTTCCTACAAGAATAGAAGCAGTTACAGCTGCAAAGTTGGCAACCAACTTTTTTCTTAAGGACAAATCATTTATCATCTTTGTTTCCCTCTCAAATGAGGTGGTCACAATTGCTGGTTCTCAAGAGTTCAGGAAAAAAAAATATTGCATCTTTCGATAATTTTTTTTTTTTTTTTTTTCCTTTTAAGGTTCTGAGCATGCCGCCACTGCGACACAACCCGCAGCCTTCTCCGACCAGTTACCTCACTTCCTGGTGGAACCAGAAGACGAGTTCATAGTGAAAAACAAGCCAGTGATGCTCACCTGCCGATCCACCCCGGCGACTCAAATCTACTTCAAGTGTAACGGCGAGTGGGTTCACCAGGATGACCACTTGATTGTGCGGACTGTGGACCCAGCTACAGGTACATTTTCTACTTGTGAAATGTAACTTTTTATCTGAAACAAATGTATTGTAATGAATGTGGTGGTGCCTTTGTGCAACTCCTGATAAAGGGAAGTTTGCCATTTCCTCCCGATTCTCGTGCTCCATCAGGTCCTCGGCTTGCGCGCCAGCCTATTTAGCCTGCCAGGATCACAATGAGCACGTTGGTTTCAGTGGCGGAAATTTCCATCATCACCTTGGAGACGTGTTTATTTTTTCGCCGTTGTGCTCCAGTCCCCCGCCTCCACTGTCAATGGCATAAACATGCACGACACTGATGTTGTGTGATCCAGCCGCGATCTGACAATCCAAGCCACCCATTTACACCCTGACATCTGACGAGATCGTGATAATTTTTGAAAACAAGTGAGCACATGCATTTCCCCACAATAGCCAGTCAATCAGGGAGCCTCTATTGGTCTTATATAAAATGCTCAGCAAAATATTCATGGTAGCTTGTCTTTCCGACTGAATAATATTCTATCACATTATTATTTCAGATTTACAATATCAGAAAATGTTAAAGACATAACAGACCTACTGTAATAATGCCTTGCTTTAGCATTCTGACACAGACGAGAAAAACCTTTTTTTTACCACAGTGAGCCTTTGATTTGTTTGTGCGGACTTCTCTCCGCCTGTGCCGAAACATTTTCATGCATCCCAATTAAGCTGAATTTTGAATCAATTGAAATCCTTACTGTGGGCGTGCCTTTGAGATATGTTATATCAGTTCCCCTCACTATTATTGTTGCTGAACTTCAGAGCAGAAGTCCATCCGAAAATAATTAAAAATAATTGAGGTTAGTTTGCTTTTAGTTTGTGCTACTGCTATATGACCACACTGGTTACACACACACACATTCCATTTTTCTAACAAATTCAATGTTGTAAAAATGTATATGCTCTTGATCAGCTATTTGTAAAGTGCGGTATGAGTACCACGAGTTGAATGCTGGCTCCCTCAGTTGTATTTATCTTCTTCAAGAACTAATCTTTAACAACTTTTTAACACATAATCATTTATTTTGGTATGGTTCCAATCCAACATGAGCACTCATATCATTTGCCACCAATTCACCAATCGAACAGGACAAGGCAGTCACATGACTGCACCCAAACCTCTTGTGGGCCAATCTAAGTGATTCATTTCAAAGGGAAAAACAACAGCTTGGTCATGCAGCTCTTAAAGGAATACTCGGGTGATTGCTTACCTCGACGATTATCTTGTTTATCCATTGTAAATAGAAGCATATCTGGAAAAATTTGACAATTTTTACAAAATCACATGACAAAAAAAAACAGGAAGTGACATATGCCGTGCGTAAACAAAGATACACAATCATGGACAGCGCTTTTGACAAAGGTCGCTCAAAGAAAATAATATGGGGAGAACCGACATTTTCAACAAGAACGGACAGCCTTTGTGGAGAGGGAGGGTTCTGCTGTGTGTTCAAATTCACGGACGGGGGGTGTGCCAAAGCATTCGTACTCAACGTTGCCAATCAATATTTTGCCAACTTCGCATGAAGACAAGATAATCAAAAGAATAAAAGACATGCCTTTGTCGGCAAGAACCATTCACCAGCCTACCATCATGATAGCAAATCAAATTGAATTACGTTCATGTTTAACAGATGGAAATCTCAACGCCTGCATGAGCACAAGTAGTCACATTAATGGTAAGAAGTACTTTTGTCATCATTGGTTAGCAGCATCATAACAATGTTGTTTAAAAGTATTCTGAGACTTATTGTACTCTAAAAGTGTAGGTCTTAAATGCGCAAATACACCTGTACATATGTCATACGGCTCAAGCCGACTACACTTCGCTAGCCACTCGGTCCTTAAATGTTTCTTTTTCTTATTGGGCAGAATAAGAAATCCGATCCGAGCCTTCCTCAAATTATTTCTATCCGAACTATGGCCAAATTTCGCTACAGGGTGGGGCATTTTCACGTGTCCGATGGTGGTGGTACTGCATGTGTGATAACACTACAAATCGGCTATGATTTCTTTGTTTACGCGTAGAATACGTCGCATCCACCCAAGTAAGTCAAAATGGCGGCACCCTTGAAAATTCATAACTGCTGATAAAAAATCTTCTCAAAACACCATTAAATAATATGGGATTAACCTCAAATTTTCAAGGTACAGTACATATGACATGACCTATCGGATTAAGGCTTTTCATTGTTCAGTGGCGTATTCCTTTAAAACA
Source organism: Syngnathoides biaculeatus (assembly GCF_019802595.1). Lineage (NCBI taxonomy): Eukaryota > Metazoa > Chordata > Actinopteri > Syngnathiformes > Syngnathidae > Syngnathoides > Syngnathoides biaculeatus. The sequence continues at coordinate 23,420,471 of NC_084650.1, read as the reverse complement.
TGACTGCCCAAATTTGGATAAATCAGCCCATCTTATAACTTGAGAAAACACTTTGCGGTAAGTTGATTTTTTTTTTCTTTTTTTTTCTTCCTCCTTTGTTTTTCTGGAAATGTATTTTTCTTTCTTGCTTGGTTTCTTCTTGCTTTCATTCTCTCTTTCAAATGAAGTTGTGGTCAGTCATTCACAGCAGTATAATGCATTTTGCCATATTCTTTGAATGTGAAAATTGGGTATGGCCCATATGTAAACCCTAGCAGGATTTAATTCTTCTGTGGGATGGATGAGGGTCATTTATTTGGGGAGAGTTGTTTGTATTTGGTTATTTTTTTGCGTTACACCAACAAATTTTTCAATACATGAGAGGGATGCAGTTGAGTGAATATTAAGCAGTGTACTGGCTTCACCCCAATTGTGACCTTGTTGAGTTGGCTGGCCAACTTTGATAAAATGATCATGAATTGTGTTGTCACAGCGTTGCCATAAACTAAGCTTTGAGGGAACATCATCTTGCCAATGAAGCGTCACTCTGCCAACCATTAATGACACTGGACCAATCTATCATATAGTTATGAGCTCTCGTAGTCAGCATTTATTTTTCTTTCAAATAAAGGCGTCTTGGCAGGTCTTCGCACCCTGTGAAGTTCCACCTCACAACAGTGGCCATCAGTTTGTGCTCTCTCTGACTGTCTTTGATCTGTGTTACATATATACCCCATGTGGATTTGTGTATTTGTGAAGGACACGTGGCTGTCCAAAGGTATGACTGCTCCAAAGCACCATATCGATCTCACAAACACCTAGGCTGTTTAATGTCAGTGCCGCCTTGAGGAGTTTACGGATGGGTCTCTCTAATTCCCCTTCAAGCCAGCAGATGAGACGAGCACACATCCATGTGTGTTATTTACTGATACACCCTCAAGGGGTAGAGAAAGGTTAGCATTGGGAACATAGTTTGGTTATGGAAAAAGCACCGTATAACGGTCCTGCACAGACTTGTCAGACTGTTCTCACAGCCCGGTCATCACACTGGACTCCAAACTTAGATTTGTTGCCAAGCAACAAGACTTTTGTCACAGTAGAAGCTGTCCTCTAACAACATGCCATGATAAGGGAGACATGATGAGTTGAATGTAAATCTAAGTTTATTTACAATTGACTCAGCAGGGAGGAATGGACAATCACCTGCTGAAAATAGCTCAAGAGGAACTTTGTGATTCGTTCTGCCTGAATAAATTGCTTTCTCTGCCCACATTCTGCACAGAACTGGTTAATCCTTTTAGCACCTTTCAGAAAGAAGTTCGGGTAATTTGAAATACACATGCGCCACGGTGGCACTGGGAATCCCTGTGGTTTTAAAGGGGGTTAAAGACAGAAATGTACTGTAAATTCCATGACAACATTTTGCTATTTCACCCACTGCTTGGTTCGTTTCAGTGTGGTCACATGGGAGTCAAAGCACTGTTGGTGAATGGATATCAAAATCTTTCTTTCCACTTTTTAATGTTTGAGTGGCCCAACAATGATCCATCAACAGGTCAATGCTTAATATGTAAAATTTTAATTATAAAATTTGGATGTATGGCAAGCTGTTCCATAGTCACAGGTGGTCCCAGATTTGTCACAGTAAATTTTCACATTGAAACAAAAAATAGTGAAGACATCTTACTGGTATTAGACCAAGTGAATCTGCTTGGGTGCAAAGATTTTACAAGCCCTGGGGCATTACCCTAATACAGGTGCATGTTAAATACAAATTAGCACATGTTCCAGTGAATTAAAATTGGCATTCTGAATGTCACAGGAGTAATGGGCTGCAATAATACACAATCTTGTGACAATAACGTGCTATGTGTTGTAGAATATCTAGAGTCATTGAATGGACTGGCAGTCAGATCCCAAGGACATAATTATGGGAGTGTTTTTAATAAGGAAATGTTTAATATATTTGTATTTAATCAAGATACATTTCCATCAATTGATTATGTTATGGTTTGACACAAATCAACCCAGATCAAGCATTCAACTACACAAATATTGTGACAAGGAAAATATGGTGATCCTGCCAGTGAATTCAGTATGTTAATTACAGTACATATACCGTATTTTCTGCATTATAAGGCGCACCTTCAATGAATGGCCTATTTTAAAACGTTTTTCATACATAAGGCGCATCGCATTATAAGGAACAAAGAATAGACGCTACAGTAAAGTATGGGGTTACGTTATGCATCCATGAGATGGAGCTGCACTAAAGGCTCAATATTGATGCACCGGATTATAAGGCGCACTGTTGGCTTTTGACGAAAATTAAAAGCTTTTAGGTGCGCCTTGTAGTGTGGAAAATACGGTAGTAAGGACAACATGATAGTCACAAAATCACAATATCACCGTTTTAAAAGTGCCTCAATATAATTGTGGTCATAGTCATGGTATAAATTAATTAACCCTTGTGCTTAAATAACACATATGTTACTAAACTAAATTTTCCTAGTATTTCGGAGTTTTATTGGCTGTATGGTGCCTCAGATAGGCGTGAAATATGAATTAAAATTGTCCACGGATTCCCAAGTTCTACAGGTTTTCCTGCCAAGAGGCCTCAAATCAGGTTATTTGAATTTCTCAAGGTTATCTACATCGCTAGCAAAGATCTCCACCTACCTCTGTTACTGAGCCAGTACAGTAAACAAAGTAACAAACTGGATCTTCTACACAGAGGCAATCAGTCAGAGGAAAGCGGATACAAAACTGGGTCAAGCAGAAGTAGCTGTCAGAGGGGGTTTTTATATGGACACTGACCACATCAAGGTGTTTTGTAATCGTAGAGTCCATGTTTGAGAGACATTGTATGGCGGTCTCAATAGCCTTTAAATTTCATCTTGGGTCAGCTCGCGAACCGCAGTAGCAGTTTTTACCCTTGTCCACTCACCAGTGACGAATTGAAAACAGGCAACATCATAATAATCGCCAACATGGACTGTCTAAATTGCAGCCCCAAAGAGGAGAAGAATTTTGTTTCATTTGACAAGTACTTGCATTAGTTTATAATGATCTTACATTTTGCATTGTTTCAAATACAGTGAGATATTCTAGGGAAGGTTCCTGTACAGTGATTCTAGTTTTATAATCTTTGTAAGCAAATCACACACTCAATTAAACGTGTTCTGTTGAATGCATTCTTGGACATATGTTAGATGTTAACAACAGGGCAAGATGTTTCCTCAATCTACGATGGAGGACATGAAAGGGAAGGTAAATGAGAAATAGATTAAGTGGGGAAAGATGCTTTAGTGGAGGTCTGTGTGGAGATGTCTCAATTTATGAAAAGTGACTTCTTGTTTTTTAGACCACAATCGCCTTCAGATTGACTGTGTAATCTCTCGGACGGTTGCAACCATGTGATGCCCTGGATTTTGTCACATTTCCTTCAAGACGTTATTAATCTGCGATCAATTCTACACAAGGTGACATTTCTTATACAGTATATCAATCCGTTTATTTTCCTGTGAGGAAAGCTGAGAAATGGATTGTTAGTGGAAGAAGTAATGGAATCCAAGAATTGTAATGCTTCCAGTTTGTTTTTATTATGGAAATACAAACGGATGTGTCAGCGAGACTGATGCCGTCACCTTCACACAGTAGAGCTGATGATCATGTCAAAAAGGCATCTGTTTCAGAGATGTAACAGTGTGGCCCAACGCTGTAGATTCAATATTCAACTAACCCCCCCATCTCTGCCAACTCAAATAAATGTCAGTGGAGCTGCCGTTTTAAATTAAACACCAGAATCACTTGTTGATGTGGCTCAGGTGGTTGAGAACATGTCGTGGGTAACTATCTCTTCCGGAAATAACCTCTGCCCTCATCAGGCAACTTTGTTTACTGAAACCGGTCTAGTGCCGCGAGTATGAAAGGAGTGCATCAGCTGTGGATGCGTATGCCTTTCTTACACCTTTCAATCTTTGAATCAACCAGACATATCACACTAATCTTGCATGATAGGGTCATATGCTTGGTCGTGGTTTCGGGTGAGGGATGAATTAAATTCATCATCTCATGCAGGCCTAGCCTTTGATCATAAATGAGGCTCAAAGGAATTCACAGGACCACGGTTGACAAAGATCGAAGACGTCCCTGGATCGAAATCCCCCAACTGGGCAAGGGGAAAACTCTAAACCTCATTTGTGGACAAAAGAAAAAGCCATAAGAAGGGGCCATAGAAGGCGAAATCCCCCTTTTCAGGATTACCAGGTTGTATTACATACAGAGTGAGCCACATTTATCACATGCGATGTTGCTGTACAATGTTAAGAAAAAGAAAAAAAAAAAAATTGGAGTTTTTTAAAACTGAGACCACAACATATGAAACAACCTTTATTGAATCAATCATCAATTGTCATTGCTTCTAAATACTGTAAATAAACAAACCTGTTTGAGTGATTTATTTAAAATGGAGGAACCAGCAGGAATGCAGGGTTTTTTTTGGAGGGGGGGTGGCAAGATTTTTGTTGCGTATTATTCTTAATTCTGAATTTCTTTTATTCACCATTAGCCCATGAGGTATATATCTAATTATTTTTTCCAACACAAAACAGTCTTTTTTTATTTTATTTTTTCATGTTGTAAGTTTGTGACCGCAAGTGCACAACATAGTTTGTCCAAAAAGACGTTTTGTATTGAGTTTGAAATCCAACTTTAAAACAATTGGGTGCAACAACTTATTTAACAGCTAATCTCAATTATTTTTCATTCAAAAAGTTTACACACTTTTTGTGTTGTAATTTGTGGGGGGGGGGGTGTAATGTGTACCCCCCCATTTTTTTCTTCTTTTTTTTTTTTTTTTTTACTCATTCAATATATGGCACAAATTATGATTGTGACTTTCAACTGCCTAAACCAAGCACTGACTTCACTCGACTTGCTTAAAATTTAGTGGCAACCTAACTCGTGTTTTTTTTTTTTTTTTTTTTTTTTTTTTTTTTTTTTAAACTTCCTTGAGACTTGAAGGTTATGATTTATGACTTCCACATGTGAATTCCTCCCACTTTTGTACTATTAAAATATCTGAAACCCCTTTCCAATGGCTCATTTTGTGAATTACTCTGCAACTGTAGTTACTAAGAGATACTGGACTGGACTGGACTCCGTTTTTATCGTCTGGTCAACCTCCGTTCCAAGCTCGCCGAGCTAATACCAGGTGGATGACGTAAGCCACTGCGAGTTGTCTCACTGATTGATCAGATTCATCACGGCAGCATCATTGTAACTTTTGACTCAATCCTTGTTTGCATGCGTATACTGTCATTGCTAATCTACTGTGATCAAAGTGTAAACATGCTAAAAATGAAATACCCTGTTGCTGTGCCTGTGTTGTGAGTTCTGAATGCTGCGGTTTTATACGCTATACTCCAATTTTCACTTTGCCGCTATGTTTTTCTTGCTGTCCTCATTTAAGCTAAGAAAATAATTACTCTCCTTATTACAGAAAAGTAAACATGGGAGGTTCTGGTCTATTATTGTTGTTTTTTTTACTTTTCTCATTCTGACTAATGTATTCATAATGGCTTGGTTTTCGTGGCTGCTGTTATTCTGATGTGGAGTACCGGTCGCCCCTCCCCTCACCTTTGGGAGATCCACTACGATGATACTGCGCAGTCATTAATGTTCTAGGGCAGTGGTTCCTAAACATTATTTTGCAGGGGTTGGATGAAATTATGTACTTGTTTAAATATATATAGGTTTAGCTTACAATAATCACAGAAAATTACATTGGCAAGTTTATCGAGCCATCAAGAATAAACAAATGTGAAGTTTTTTTTTTTTTTTTTTTTTCTGCTAAAATTTGACATCTTGACTTCCTGCAGTCATATCAGTGGCTGATTTGGGCTTGTGTGCTCAGTAGTCAAATTAGCTCTATCTGCTGGGTGTAACTCAATAATGAAAAGTGTTCATGGTAGCCCCCCAGTTTGAAAACCGCTGTTCTCGGTAGTGACCTAATTTGGAAACTGTAAAGTATTATAGTTTTGATTTTTAAACTGTAGACCCAGTGGTGATTCTTTAGCGCAGCATCAGGAGCAATTGTAACTTGATGATAAGAATGACACGAAGGTGTTTTTGTTTTTGCACGTGCCTGCACAGGCTCAGTTGTTGCCAAGAAGTTACTTTGAACATGAATGAGAAAAGAAATGTCACAATTCTTCCTTCCTCTCCTGGTATTAATGTCTGTTATTGATCCATCCTTGAGTCTATCGGTTTCAATTACATGCCCTCGGTAACTTATCTCAATTGTTGTGGCTGTGAAAGTTTCCAAAGCCTCAGCCGGCTCTGTGTCTTTCTCAAGTTGTCCTTCGCGAAAGAGGAAGAACGGGGCTCTCCTGTGAGTTTTAATAAAGACATATCCCCACCGAACAAATCAATAGTGACGGTGTGTTTGCATAGATTAGGGGATTCTCCTGGTCTATGATTTCTCATCAGACACATGATGAGGAGAAAGGAGATAGGCGTTTGAGCGCAGGATGTTTCTATGGGCCAGACTGATTTGATTGTTTGCATTTCATCTGCCAGCATTGATGGAAATGATTTTGATCCTTGTGCTGCATTGTGAGCCTTTGCAGAAAAGCCTCTCAGGTGGAAAATACATGCATTTCATATTCCTATTTCAATAAACCTCCGCAAGTGCTTTATAAAGGCCCGGGCAGATGAGGTGTTTTTTTTTTTTTTTTTTTTTTTTTTTTTAATTGAACTGGTTGTCAACAAGGCTTCGAAGATGCAGAAAATGAAGAAAATCATAAAGTGGCAGAGGTTTGGTGTGTGTCTTGTAAAAGTAGATTTTTGTAGAAACAATATTAATAACATGCGGTATATAATATCCGCATTTTAATAACGTTGAGCCTCCTGTAACAGTGTTCTATATTCCGCCTCGCTTCTGTCAATCCTTTCAATGCCAGCGATGACTTGGTCAATAACTCTTAAAAACATCGATCACTTTCGCATGAGAATTAATGTCACGTCACCGGAGGAATTAACCTTGTGTATGCAAGGTATCCAGGATTAATTTGTATAAAAGATGTCTTTTTTTTGATTGGCTTGATCCCTGACTCTAATGTGATGACATATTTAATTTCTGATCCAAAGGGAAGATAATCTAGGCTTATCCAAAACAATCTCTGACCTTTCTTTTAATATCTCTTTGCCTAATAGATGAAACCACACTTCACACACCCACATAGGTTCTGGTCTTGAATTCCCAGAAGATTCCTTTTGTGAGTTCTCTCCATTTCGGTTGGAGCCTTCTGGTGATAGGACATCAGAACCACCTTAATGGTCAGAGGGATACTCAGTGGCGTCTTTAATAGGAGGGGAGGAGCTGATTTAAACCAAAATCTAAGCAGGAACAGGAGAAGATAAGCAGATTGCGGTGAAGGGGACAATGTTGTCTTAAATGAACAAAATGGCCTTTTACCACCTGCTAAGCATCGATCAATAGCAGAGGGGACTAATTGATAAACCGTTATTTGTACTTTCCTCATAATGGGACTTTCATTTCATCCTGCCCTTGACTTCGGGCGTGAACAGGAAGGATTTGGCCATGAAGCCCACAAAACAGATGGTAAGGTGAATTGTTCCCAGAACACATCTGCCAATGTGTTCTATTAGGCTTCTCGGGCAGGTCTGCTCAGTGTGTGTGTGTGTGTGTGTGTGTGTGTGTGGTGTGTGTGTGTGTGTGTGTGTGTGTGTGTGTGTGTGTTGAGGGGTGAAGAAGTCAATTACAGTGTGTTTAACTTTAAATTTTCATTGATAGATTGACAAACAAAGCAGGCCCTCAAAAACTGCAGGAAATAATGCCACCAATCTCAGTGCTATGTTAGGGTTTGTTGTTTTTTGCACTATTTTCTGTGACTTTACTGTGCAATCGGCAAACTGTCAGAGCAACACGCATCGTGAAAATGCAGGGCTCCCTCTGCTGAAATTGTTTGCCGCTTGACAGTTTGGTTGATATCTGACATTTCAATAAATTGATGGTCCCAAAATTAAAGAACTCTCCAGAAATGGGGGGTTGAATAAAAATGCCATAAGACAACTGTGACTTGCATCAACGAAAATCCATTAAGCCAATTAATGCTATTCTGGAGTTGTAAATGTGAAATTATTCACAGCCTCACAAGACGCCCCCTTGAACCAGAAATGAATTAATGTCACTGGAGACATCGTCTGAGAATGCAAATAGTTTAAAAGTATACATTTCAATAATGTTCAATAATCAATACTGCATACAAAGATAAAATAAACTATTAAATATATTTTAATAGTAAAATATTCAATATATCCAAACGCAGTCTATCAGCAATTTTGTTTGCAGAATAGTTTTACTTGACTTTGGAGATCTGGTTGAATAGATCTTTAGATTTTTTTTTTTTTTCCAATTAACATTTTCAGCAAAACTGCTGAAAGCAAATTCATTCATAGTAATATTTTTGATGATTTTGCTTTCTTTCAGGCTGCAGCTACATCCGCCATTACAAGGGTGATGCACTAAAAACTAAAATAACCATCCATCTATCCATTTTCTTAGCCGCTTATCCTCACAAGGGTCAACGGATTGCTGGAGCCTATCCCAGCTGTCAACGAGCAGGAGAACTGGTTGCCATCCAATCGCAGGGCACATTGAAACAAACAGCCACACTCACAATCGCACTTCGGCGCAATTTAGAGTTTCCAATTAATGTTGCATGTTTTTGGGGATGTGGGAGGAAACCGGAGTGCCCGAAGAAAACCCACACAGGCACAAGAAGAACATGCAAACTCCACACAGGTAGGGCAGGTCCTCAGAACTGTGAGGCCAACACTTTACCAGCTGATCCCCCATGCCACCTAAAATATCTAATGAAGCCATAATTTATAAATGATTGTGATTACAGTGTAGTAACTGTGTTGTGGAATTGTGCAAAATTATTATCCCATGACAAAATTAACTGAATTAAGCATTAACTCTCCCGCAATCATGTTCTTGACAAAGTTTTTAAAATATGGAAAATCAAGTGCATTTCTGTTGTTCGGCAGCTCCGCATACACTGGTCACCTGTTTTCTATTTACCAGCAATAAATATGACCTTAGTGGAGTAAAAATTATGGCAATATGGCTTTCCAGACCTTCATGGAAGTCATTTCCTCAGACCCGTGTAACCATAAACCCTCCGTTCGCTACCCCTGGAAGAAGTAACTGTTTGTGTGCAGCACGCATATTATCCAGTCCAGTCCATCTGAACTGCTCTTGTGATGAGCAAATGGGGATCAAAGTTGACAATGTGCTGTGATTTGACAACGTGAGCTCCACGTCAGGAGTCTCAAGAGCCAATAAACCTCCCGTTCTCGCTATCACCATAACATGCAATTAAGTTACAATTTCTCTCTTTATGTTGTAACCTTAATGCAGCGTCGTGGCAGTGAAATGAAAGATTTGACTGTTAGGCCGACAGCCGTGCAGCGAGTGGGGCTTTGTGATGTCAATCAGCATCTGCTCTGTTCAAATTGGTTTAGTAATAGCGGAGGTGGGGGTGAGAAGCAGCTGACGGCTAAAGAGTCCGTGGAGATTTTTGACAGGTAGAGGAACTAAGTTGGCTGACAGTTAATGCTTTGTGGTTTTGGCCGTAGGGAGACTTTTAGAGCATTTGTATTTTACACACTGCTGGAACAAACTTCAAGTTGCCGTTCGCCTCCTTTTAAACTTGAAGCTGCAGGGGTGTCCTGGCTGTGGGACGATGGTGGTGATGTGGAAAGACTATTTTATGCAGCTAGTGTGAGTAAAAGCTTCTGTGTCCACGTGGAGTGCTCCATGAAACATAAAACGAAGCACTGACGTTTTACTCTAGGAGCGTACACGGGACGATGTTTTAATGTGGTCCAAACCTATAAAATACACTGTGTGTCAGTCTGTCTGTTTTCTCCCATAAAGAACAAAAAAGAAAATACTAAGACAACATTTGCACGTGTTATGAGGAATCTTTTTATCAGAATGCATGTTCAGTGAGGCATGCTAACAGCAAAAGGAACAGCAGTGTGCCGGTCTGGGTGCCGGTCCTCAGGAAGCAATCCTGAGGATTTTGTGCAATCGACTTTAATCATTAATCACTTCACATTATCCCAGACCATGGATTTGTTTTTGGAAATTGTTTTGTCTGCTGTCTGTTTGCTAAAACCTCAATAAGCTCTCTTCAGAGCTCAGTGTCTATACAAACTTTTTTTTATATTTCTTGACATCTCACTCTCTCTCTCTCTCTCTCTCTCTCTCTCTCTCTCTCTCTCTCTCTCTCTCTCTCTCTCTCTCTCTCTTTCTCTCCCGCCCTCCCTCCCTGTGTGTCAACAATATGGCAACCATAAGTATTAAAAAATAAAAACACAATTTTGTCTGTTTCTATTACGAAGAGTATCACCTCACTGCTCATCTCCCTGTGGTCTTTTCATTGTGTCAGTTTGTGGAATACATTGTTTTAATTGCATTCATAATTGTATTCACTTGAGGGCAATGTTTTTTTTCGAAGCAAATTAGAGTTTAACTAGTGCCTTCTAATAGATTGTATACTGAATAGCTTTTAATGTGCCGTATTGTTTGGACACTTACAAGGTCAATTCAAGTTCAAGTGAACTCCTTACCAATTTCGAGGGTCCACTCTCCTCTTACGCTGCCTTACCTCAAGTTTCAGCGTCAGTTTATTTATAAAATATACAACCCTGGGTCTTGCATCTACTCAATAAATAATTTACACAGTTGCATTTGAACAAAGAAATTAATAATTAAAGGCTCAATGTGTGTTCAGTCTGCAGCACTTCATCCCCTTATGTCATTACAGTTGATTCAGGCGTGACGCTTGTTGACTCCTCCATATGAACACTGGGGTATTAGGTGCTATAAATGGACTTTTTTTTTTATGCCCCCAGGTATATGTATTACTTTGTACCCAGTTCAGCTGCAGGAAAGCTTTCTCAGTTGGTGAAATAAAATGTTCATTTTAATTCTGCCATACAAACAAAGTATCACAAGCTAACAATGCAAACAATTTAATATAAAGTACATTGAATCTGCCTTTATTGCACATTGTACAGTACGTACCAGACCCATTTGCAATACATGAGAATTTGCACCAGAGTCCTTGTAAACTTTTTTTTTTTTCATTTTTACATTTTTCATTTTATTTGTGCTCCTCCACTGTGTTCTAAGTCACCTCAAGATTGGTTTAATTTTAATAGGAGGAACAGAATCTTTTAGAATTTCCTTTTTAGATGTTTTTATTTTTAGAATGCTATCAGCCCATAGAACACTGGGCTTGCTAAAGGGCACCTCAGCCCTGATGCAACCAACGGTCACATTTACTATTAGAATTAAAAAGTTGAAAGTCCATCCAACTTCGATATAGTTGTCACACGGTGACATTCTGAGAGCAATGTTATATATTGGATCACGATTTATATTGTCCCTCACATTACTTGATCTTCCGTATTACTAAAAAAAGCCTCCATATTTGAACAGTGCCTGTCCAAAAGCCCAGGAGAATCCAACCAACAGTGAGGTGGGAGGAATAAACCTTAATGTAATTTGTATGGCACAGAGCACTCTGCAGCCAGATGGGAGCCCGGTTGCCTTACCTCAAGCAGTCTCCCTTATTTACTTCTGAGCTCGGTGCTGTCAGACAAGGGGAGAAAAATGTGTTGGACAGAGCAAATTATCACGGCTTTCATGTGGCTAACATTCTTTCAGATATCCTACTCAGCCAAATGAAATAGAAGCTGAGGCAAAGTGCTCAAGGCCTTCACCTCTAACATGTTTTCATTCGAGGTAGGACAAGGTGTGTTTAGGAGATAAAGCAGTGGGTCCCAGTCAGTGGCAGCCTGAAGATGGTTGCCGAGCTTTGTGGTGTTGCCACTCATCATCGTGGGGATATTGGATGAGAGTAATTACAATGAAGGCACTTTGGGAAGTGCACTGTGGTGAATCGCAGCACTTACGCTATGCGTGGTTGTATCGTTCGGAAAAGGTTAAGTAAGCTAATTAGGGAAGGACAGTAAAAATAGAAAATCCGCTCCTTTGAACTAATGTCAGTTTGATGTCATCAGTGACTGGGAATCAGATAAACTTGATCTGACAATTTGTGATTGTCATGGAAAGTTATGACACATGAATATTCGAAGGTCAGCAGACATTTCTATGGGTCGCCAAAATATCTCGTGGCATGTTGATGAACAAATTTAACATTAAAATTCTTTGCTTTCTTCTTTTGGCCTTCAACTTGAGTCAGGCCCATCTCCACCTGCACCTGATGGCTACTTCAAGCTGTACCACATGAATACCATCCTTCTCTAAAAGTACTCTCATTCAGGAAAAGAATTGACTAAACTCGGTGTTTCACTTCATTTTTTACACTCTGCTTCAAAGGCTAATCCCAAATGCATCCTCCAGGAAAATATTAAGTAGTGTTTTTCTGTTTTTATTGTCCACTTCTGAATTTGAAGTTAGTTCATTTTGTGTTGTGACATAAAGCCCAACATCGCTCTGCCGCATAATACATTTAAGATTATAATCCGTAAACTTCATAATTGTAAGTATGTTTCCCAATTAGTACAAGATGTAGTAGCGGATGAGCTTTTGTCACCGATGTTGGATGCGCTTCGCGTTTCCGCTGGAACCACAACCAAGGCCACGACCCCACAGCTCCTCAAACACAAAAACACAAAAGACCGGAGCAACAAATATGATGCTGGCCAACATTTAGATCATTGTAACGAAGTAAATGCACCGTTAATTATCTGACAGCAGAAGTTGTGGAAGGGGGATTTTTTTGTTTGTTTGTTTGTTTTTGGTGTCATCAACTCCTGTGACGAGACCAAAGCAGGTCTCGAGGACAAAGCGGGAACTTCAGGCTGATGTGCTTGCATATTAGTCTGCCACGCATTAATATTTAGAAATTACCTGGCTCTGGATGTGTGGAATGGATCGAGCAGCCAGCGTTCAAGAAGTACGAAACAGCCTATGACATCACCGACAGCAGCTGTGACGGCAGAGCCCCCACCCCCAGGAAATTCTCATTGGACCTTTACGATTCACATAAATGGACTATTTCCAGTTCAACACACCTCCCGGCTGAGTCATTGCTGTTCTCTTGGTGTAATCTTTGTAGGCCGGACACTTTCAGGAAGATTTTTCACTGTTAAATAATTATTCCATTTGAGGTTAATGCTCTCTCTATGGTTCGCTCCTCCCTAATAGCTTCAGGAATGGCTTTGTAACACAAGACTGATAGATGTCAATTACTTTTTATTTGGATTGTGTAATTTTCTTTCAGCTTTATTCAATCTTTTGTCCGACTTGACTTTTGTCAGGTTCTGTTTAAGTGATATCTTGTTTCATCAGGTCTGGAAGTAATCAGGCTTGGGTGTGATCAGTGACAATTGTGATAAGATACAATTAATACATTAATTAACAAGAGAGCTAATTACTTTTTCACTCAGATCTCTGTAGCTTTGCGTAGTTTTTTTTCTTTTTCTTCCATAAATGAAATCATGTAAAATAGCATTTTTAGTTCATTTGGTTATATTTGTCTATTTACATTTGCTTGATGACCTGAACTATTAAAGCAGGGTCAAGTGCAAAAATATAAGAAATTGAGAGGGTTGCCAGTTCATTTTATTGGCACTGTATAAAATCTTGTGTGGATTTTGCGACATGGAAAACCTATTCTGAGCTTGTGTGGCAATTCATTAGCACTTTGGAAAGCTGAGAACACTTGTGCTATTCCACTACAGTTTGTAGCTCATTCTCGTGTGCATTGTTTTTGGATCCTGTGTTAAGCGCTGCTAAACAAATTATGTAGAGAAGCGGAAGTTCTCAATTAACATCAACAGCTTGCAAAGTCTTCAATTTAGATTCAGCTTCCCGAACTTTTTAGTAGGTTTTCGGTCTCACCAAAACTATCTGACTCCCCCTGGAGTGGCATTGGACTGAACCCAGACAGACTGATTGGGCCCACTACCTGCCCTCCTGTTTGTCAGCCATGAATAATCTGTAATGACATTCATCACATCGCGGGGGCCTTGCAACGTGCATTCGTTGTAGAAAATGGGCAGCTCAATCAAAAGAAGGTCTTGAAAAGCTGGTTATATCTGGGGGCAGTGCCTTGACCTAGAATATTGTCCCACTGACTGGGGTCTTAACAACACCAACATCTCTGAAAGGGAGTGCCTTTTAGTCCCCCTCACTGCTTCTGTTGCAGTCCCTCTTGCAGATTAATCGAAGTCATGCGTACTCAGAAGGCCACGTCATACTTTTTAAAGGGCAGACATTTATGGCGCCACCTGCCAAGCCATCATCATGCCGCTTTACAAAGTAATTTAAGTATCCAGACTTAATAAGATGGCTGTCATCGCCTTGGGTGTGTGAGGTGGCATTGACGTTGGGTTATTTACTTGTGGAGAATACTGTACGTCACGTATTGTACTGTATTCTACAGCGGATCCTCTCTTTACGTCAATGAGGACATACAACGGTTTCAGGTTCCGGTCCAGTCATCACTTTGTGTTTTATCATTGGTTTCAACTGTCGTAAATGTTTGATTCTTTGATACTGTTTTTCCTCCAACTATTTACTGAAACATTCTTAACAGCCAATACCTCTGTTTTCTCTTAAAATTACCCCTCATTTCGTATAAATCCAACTTAATTTCTCTTGCTATTTCATCTTTTATTTGTTTTTCATTTTAGTGTAGCTCCTTCACAGTATAAACTAAGATTAAAAATAATAATAATAACCCGTCTTTGGGTCTGGATTCATTACATGTGACAAAAGGTAGTAGTTGCTCCCAAGAAGATTTTTTTTCTTTTTTCTTTCCCCTCCTTGAAAATAAAAAGCAGGCACCCGGCGGTAGGTATGACATTGATGCCATCCTATACAAAGAGGAAGCACAGTAGGAAATGGAAATGCTTGGAACACACTTTTGACTGGTGGCTTGCATGTGTCGACAATCCCTTAAAAGCCTCAACTGTAATGTCTCCTCTCAACCATTGTGTACGCTTTCTCTTGAAATGGTGCATTGGCCTGATGTAAAGTCACCCAAGCCTAATCCCTTTATATCTCCTGATGAATCCCAGCCACACACAGCAGGCATGGCACCTAATTGAATTTCCTTGTGTTCACAATGAACACACAACCAGGACCTGTAAGTTCCAGTCTGTGCCTTTGATAAGCAAATGACCCCTATGGAATTGAGGTCAGTGGCTGCAAAAACAAGAGTGTGGGAAGGAAAGCTAAAATCCTGCGCTTGGCCACGCTCACAATCAACTCGCCAAAGATTGAGTCCAGTGAGGTTTACTTGTGCACTGAGCCTCTCTTTGACTTAAGGGCGGATTGCCCACGGACAAATATTTCTCTCCTTTGGTCTTTCGTTGTGCATGTTTTAAAATGGTTCATGAGCAATTAATCATAGGAGAAGAAATCATATCCTGCTGCCAATTATGGCAACTTTGGCAGTGGATCAAGAACTAAGATGTATTATAGCCTTTTGTCTGAAGAAGTGCAAAATGTAAGGTCAGTGAATTGCCAAAGCCACCTTAAATCTCCTTCAGGTCCTTTTTATTCCTCCTCCTTAATTTGTTGAAACTCTGCTGACTCTTGAGCGCTCTCAAATCGGCAGCCAGGATGGAGGCTTTTGATAGCTTCTTTTAGATTATTGATTACAAGACTTTTCTCCCCCCCCCCCCCCACCCCCCCCCCCCCCAACAATCTGAAAGTGCCCACAGCTTCATTTTCTGAGTGCCTCTCAAGTATTTTTTGTTGCTTGGTTACTAAATCCAATTTATTGCTCTTCCACATTTCCTCCTTGCAAATTCACAAATCAAGGAAGCCAGGAAAAGCGACTGTGACAACACTCTCACGCTCATAAATGACAACATCCCTCTCCACTCACAGCATGTTTGCAGACGACTGGTTTCTCCTCCATAGCTGACAGCGTTGATGTCCTAAGGCCCTGCCTGTTTTTGACTTTGATTGCTTGTTGAAAGAGAAATGACATTGATGAATGTGCCGGTGTTCGCAAAGTTGAACGGAAAGTTGAACTCCCAAATGAGTGCGCTGTGAGTTTAGGGGGGGGGACAACATTGCTGAAATGTACCACAGCTGGTGCTGAATTTCTCAAATGGACGAGGGAATCAAACCAGAAGCTGCACACATTTTACTTTGTAGTTAAAAGCTCCCCTGAAAACTATGCAGAAAATAACACTAATAATTTTGTGCTTTGATGTCCTTATGCTTTGCCCTCTTTATTTTTTGACAAGCATTTGTTAGTTAGCAGATTTAAGACAAAATCTTTTCCCAAAACTTTGTAGCGGGTCATGGCCTGAGCCAAGGAAAATCCCATTTAATTTTAGTCTAAATCCAAGATATTTTTTTTTTCATTAACAGCATTGACAGATGTTTTGCATTTTGCAGGGAATAATGAAAAAACAATAATGACTAAAGTCAGCGCCGTACACGTTTTTGTAGAGTTGCTTGATTCCTGTATTCAAGAAGGCCCCAATTTTAATTGCTATGCAGGGTGTCTAAGATTTAGCAAGTTCCTCCGGTGTGTTATTAATAGATAAATTGTAAAAGGAGAGAAAGGGGAAAATGTCACATTTTAAATCCTAAAGCAAAAGAAAAGTCAAGTGAGAACAAAAATGTAGCTTATTGTGTAATTTTATGACACTCAATATTGACGTAATTGAGTGGTAAGCAATAGTCCATGCTAACTGCTCTGAACGTGGATGGCTATTTTACTCCCAAATGTCATGAATATTTTGTGGTACGCCTTAATTGGCCAGAAATTGGACACATTGGCTCACAGCAGTGTTTCTTTTAGGTGTCAGACACAGAAAGCAGGTAATTATGGGGACAGGAAGAGATAAGGAAACTGAATGCAATTACATTGGCAAGCAGAGCTGCAAATTGCTCCTCTTAGAATTTCTCACCTCAGGTTCCTATTGTTCATGCATTGCATCTCCATTCTGATCTTTTATTCCTTTCAGCCTCTGGCTCAAAGACAAGGAGAAGTTTGCATTAATCAGATACATTTTTCCAGCCTTGCTTGGCACTGAATATGCGCTGTTAGCGAGCACCTAATACACTGTATGTCTTCTAATATATGGGAAATGATATGCATATATAAACTGCTCTGCGCTCAGTCTGACTCGGTCATTGCATTTTTTAATGCTGTACCGCATTTCATTTCTGCAGCTTTACTGCATCATCTGAATTTGTATTTTACATGCAGCTTTGATGGGAAAGCTTTATATTGATTACATTAGATTTTTTTTTTTCTCCTACCAAGCACTGTTGGTGCAATCGTGTTGCAGTCAGATTTTTAAGGATCATTATTTTAGTAACGTTACCATGTTTCTCTTCTACTACTTAAGACTAAATCAGTATCGTTTGAGGATAAGAATCTATTAGAAAGGGTTTTATACATTTTTTCAGGCTCATCCAATCATTTAATTTTCATAAGGTGCATTAAGAATGTGGGTAGAATAAACAATACCTGTTCCATGACGTCGGCACATGGAAAACTTCAAAGCAAGATTGTTAAGGGTACTGTTCGTGCCATCACCTTTTATTATTGAAATTAAAATATTTGTTTTATCACAACAGTAAACTTTTTCTCCACTTGTGTGACTTGTAAATGTCATGTGAAGTAAGTGACTGCGTCATATCTGAGACGTGAATCAACACGACACCTTCAATTTAATTTAACGAGGCATGTTATGCATTTAAAACAGTTCAAATGGAAACCAAAACTGATGAAACCATTTAACAAACAACACAAAGGATTAAGAATGAAAGCATTTTGCAAACTTACAAACTTACACCACTCTGGAACTCGTTAAGTACAGTAAAATCACTTTGTATCAACACACTTACTGTATACCACAAACAGGCAAAATTCAGAAAGGTTACCCAGTTATTTAATTTCACACTTCGTGGGTAGGCAACGAAATGTGTTTTTATGTCGCAATTTTAACAGTTGGTCTTGCACTTTTATGCAAATGAAATGTTAAAAAGTTTCATAAAACTTGGTGTGCAGTTAATAGAAGTTTCATAATGCTAATACTTTACCTCAGTCTCCTGAAATCAATAGTTGACTATGGTGTTTCCACAGGGTTTGTTGGACTTTTTTTTTTTTTTTTGACACCACACTGTTTCAGACATCAGCAGAATGCATGCTCTATCTTTCATTTCTTTTGACATTTTAAGATGGAAAAAAAATCTTAGTACAGTCCCAATTTAAGGAAAGGAACTTCTGCTCTATTTAAAGGATCACATTAAAATCCCCATTTGTTGCTTTATATTATATTCATTTCAAATTTTCACTCTAACATACTGGATATTCCACCTAAACAAGTACGGGCACAGACCAAAAGAATGAAACTTAATGAACTCACAGTCCCCAAAATTGTTAGATTTTTTTATTCTTGTTTTGAATTTATTTGATTTAGTTGGATGTCTTGAGTGAAACACGTATGTGAATTTGAATGGGGTACTATGAATTGAGTTATTTCAAAGACCTGGAAAAAATACAGTCAGAGAATAACAACAAAACAAATAAATACCACCGCATTTTATGTAAGACTTTCAGCAGAATATCATGTTGCATCACCTCATGTAGTTAGATTTCATAACAACTCCTTCCATCTGCATCCATGCCGGATGTTTTTTTTTTTTTTTTTTTTGCTACTGAATACATTGTTTTCATCAAATTTAATAACATCTTATTTTTGTGACCGTTTTTGATTGTCTGCAAATAAGATGAATTTGAGTTATTCTAATATCTTACATGTGTTGTGATTTTACAAGTACATAATAATTTGGGACTTAGAGTGGTGGCTCAAAGCTGCATTTAGTGCAAATGTATTGTGAGCCGTTGATACACCGGTCTTCAGTTTCCTTTAATGACGGTCGCCCAATGTACATTTGTTTGCGGAAAACATCTCAAATCTGAGCAAGTTCTTCACATAATTGCTGTATAGGTTTGATAGTCTGATAGGTGCCACTTACCTAAGCTCCTGACAACTTGTGTTTGGAGCTGGAAGCGAGCAGACCAGACAAGTATGTGTGAAGTGGAGGAGTGTCACAAAGTGCTTTTATGCATATGGAAATTGAAGAGCGACACTCCATTGAGACTTCGACGTACAGCCGGCGTACACATGCTACCTCGCCAGTCTGGCAGATGTGTCCTCTGAGGCTCCCCGGAATGTTTTGTGTTCAAATGAAGGGTTCAACACCTCTCTGGAAAAGACCCCAGAGAGGAAAGTTCAGATAGGGTGAGCCAGAAACTGAAGGGGAAAATGACGATATCTCATCATCAAGTCGCAAGAAAGTAGGACACATAGGAAGACTTAATGCCACTGCTCAAGATAAAGAAAACAAGGCCGGATTGGATTATCGATACAAGGTTAAAGGAACATGAAAGCTCGTCTCTTCAGTGTGAACTCAGCATTCCAGACTGGACAGAATTGTATTACAGAGAAAATTTGTCCCAGTCTTGTTTAGTGTCCGCAATGATTGTCTTTTAGCAATAAAGCGAAAACTTTTCCATCGTATTCCTGAGATTTAATTACTTGCTTTTTAACGACAGAGGAGCTACCTAGGCCCAGTAGTTTATTTGCTGTGCATTGTTTCACATTTCAGCTTCCCATTCCGTTTTATCCGCCTTCCAAATGAAACCAGCATTGCCAGTAGCCTCTTTTTTTTCCTCAGTTAACAGGGCTCTGTTTATATATTATTATAGTTCCCTGCTTGTTAATTCTGCTTTTTTTTTTTTTTTTTTGCTTTTCAGCTCTGCCAGTCATGGAGGTGACTATAGAAATCACCAGACAGCAGGTGGAGAAGATCTTCGGCCTGGATGAGTACTGGTGTCAGTGTGTCGCCTGGAGCACCACCGGAACTCAGAAAAGCCAAAAAGCGTACATCAGGATTGCTTGTGAGTGGACTTTCTAATCATTACAAGGGAATTACGATCACAATCAAACGCCATCTATTTTAGGATCGTGATTGACTTCAAAGATTTTCTAATTACAATGCAGCTTCCCAGAGGAAATCATGTCAAGTGAATTAATTTGTTCTGAAAGATGTTAACCAAAGCATAATACAAGTAAAATGAAATAAAACTACTCTCCCTTTGAAGATGTATGACAGATGCATAATGGACAGAGATCAGGAAGCTGTTTGATCGGATTAATGTGGTGTTTTGATATTGTTGGAAATAATGTAAGTTTATCTGTAAGGACACAAACTAAGCTTTGTTGGTGTTTTGTTTATAGTGGTTAACAATATTGTTGCTTCTGAAAGTAGCTTGGTAAAAAAATGTACTGGTTGCTTGACGAGTGGCTGGCCCTTTTAATGCTGGTCATTAACCATTATGTTTTCAGTTGCTGTTATTTACTTACGAATCTGCTTGGGAAATTTATGTAATGAATATTCAACAAATTGTTATCCAATTACTGAGGAAGCTGAGGCTATCATACGTTTGCATTTGTTTTAAATTTCCTGTTCTATGTTTATCGTCATACTTTTTTCTGTCATGATTGGGATCCATCTGTAGTGGCCACCTTCTTCTTCTTTTCATTTCAGCTTGTCCTGTTTGGGTTCGCCCCACTGCGTCATCTTTTTCCATCAAAGCCCATGTCCTGCATCCTCAACAGCCTCCATGTCTTCCTTCACAATATCCATCAAACTTTTCTTCTTGGTGGTCTTCCACTCGCTCTTTTGCCTGGCAGCTCCGTCCTCAGCACCCTTCTACCAATATACTCACTCTCTCGCCTCTGGACGTGTCCAAACCCTCGAAGTCTGCTCTCTCTCACCTTGGCTAATGAGCTCATTTCTAATCCTATCCAACCTGCTCACTCCTAGCGAGAACCTCAACATCTTCATTTCTGCCACCTCCAGTTCTGCTTCCTGTTGTTGTCTTTTCAGTGCCACCGTCTCTGATTCGTACGTCATGGCCGGCCTAACCACTGTTTTATACACTTTGCCCTTCATCCTAGCAGACACTCTTCTCTCAGATAACACACCAGACACCTTCCGCCAGCTGGTCCAACCTGCTTGGAGCCGTTTCTTTACTTCCTTACCACACTCACCATTGCTCTGGATTGTTGACCCCAAGTATTTGAAGTCATCCACCCTCACTAGCTCTTCTCCCTGTAGCCTCACCGTTCCCCTCCCACCCATCTTATTTACGCACACACATTCTTTCTGTTTTACTTTGGCTAATTTTCAACCTCTCCTTTCCAGTGCATGTCTCCATCTTTCTAATTGTTCCTCCACCTGCTCCCTGCTTTCACTGCATATCACAATATCATCTGTGAACATCATGGTCCAAGGGGATTCTAGTCAAACCTCATCTGTCAGCCTATCCATTACCACAGCAAACAGGAAGGGACTCAGAGCTGATCCCTGATGCAGTCCCACCTCCGCCTTAAATTCTTTTGTCACACCTACAGCAACGTTCACCACTGTTGTCATACATGTGCTGTACTATTCTACCATACTTCTCTGCCACTCTACACTTGCAGTACCACAGCTCCTATCTTGGTACTCCTACCTGTGGGGCATAGCCGCTAATTACATTACACAGAACACCCTCAATTTCAAGTTTCAGCCTCATGAGTCAATCTGATACTCTTTTCACCTAAGACATTCTTACCCCATTCTTTCTTTTAAAATAACCCCTACTCCATTTTCTTCCCATCTATACCAGGATAAAATAATTTAAACCCTGCCCCTAAACCTTTAGCCTTACTGCCTTTCCACCTGCTGTCTTGGATGCAGACTATATGAACCTTTCTCCTACTCATCATGTCAACCAACTCCCAAGTTTTTCCTGTCATAGTCCCAACATTCAAAGTCCCCACACTCAGTTGTAGGCTCTGTGCTTTCCTCTTCTCTTTTTGCCTCAGTACTTTCTACCTCTTCCTCATTTTCATCCACAGTGGTTGAATTTCCACCGTCGCCCTGCAGGTTAACAGTGTCAGGGGCAGATTTTGTTGACCCGGGACAACACTGATCCAGTATGGTATTCTTTAGATGTAGGCTCATATTTGTTTGGCAAAGTTTTAAGCTGAATGTCCTTCCTGATGCAGCCCTGTCCATTGATCCAGTGTTGGGACCGGCCAACAGTCTACACTGGCTTGTGCCCTCTACCCCATAGGAACACATTTCTGTAGTGGCATCCAAAAAGCACAAAAAAAAACGTTTTCTTGTACTGAGGAATATTTTTTTCTAGAAATCTTTGCCTGAACTCCAAATTGTTTAAATTTTGTCTCGTTGACTTTGGAGTGTCCACAGTATCATGATGGTATCCGTGAAAAGAAAAAAATACATACAAATTAATAGGATGGAATAAGACTATAATAATCCGCATTGTATTGGTGACCTTTGTTTCCTAAACCTTGCTCTTCCAGTGTTTCTTCTTCCTTGCATGGAGAGATGTTTTAAAAAGCGGCACACTAAATTTGAGTATTCATGAGCATACTTTTCACGAGCTAGACAGTATCAGCGATGATCCAGATGAAAGTAGCTGAGTAAAAACAGATTTGAAATTTATTGCAATGTACCGTACATAAATGTGTCTGGGGAACACAGACGGATCCTCTGCTGCAGCCTCAAAGCTTTATTAGAGGAAGCCCTTTTCTGTTTTAGTGTTTTAAAGCATTCTGCCCATTAAATCCCACATAAATATGAATTTTTCTAGATAACAACGTCCCCCCCCTCTCCCATCCCAACAGGACCTTAGAAGACAGGCCGTCATTATCTAACCCTGTTTGAGGGTTCAGGCAGTCATTAAGACATGAGTCGAGGACACATCTGCATAAGCTCTGTGTTCATTTCGCTTATGTCTCTTATGGATGCTTCTATCTCACGTCATCTGTATAAGGTTCATTTCATTTACAAAAACACTCTGTCTTAGTGCTCCTCTGAGGGAAGGCTCTCCCATTAGTTAAAAGGAATTCACCAGCAGCTCACGGCTGCACCCTGCGCCCCATGCGACACAGCAACACATCGATTTACTCTGAGTGCAAACCCGGGGCGGAAACATCAAATTAGTGCCAAGCTGCTAGCTATCAGTGGCCTGTCTAGCTCATCAGACGCAAGTAGTCCTCCATTTATTTCCTTCCATGAAAGAATGAGCAATGCCAGCCTTACCTGTGCAACGCTCAGCATGACTTATGGGCAAATACCGTATATAGCAACACTGAGTGAAACAGTGAAAGTATTCAATGAGATGAAATGTGAAGCCTCATGCAGTCAGCCAAGCTTGCAGGAGCTCTTGTCCAGGTGCCTCGGGGCTTTGTTTTCGTGTGGCTGCTCCAAGCCCTCTTACAGATGGAAGCTGCAGGCAGGCGGCTGCTGTAGAGAGTGGTTGGTGCGCGAGGGAGGAAGGAGTGAGCGGTAAATGCAATTGCTTTTGGTTGATGCCGGGCCCCTCTGGCAGCAGACAAGCATCTCTGAAGCAGCCAGGCACGCTGTAATAAGCAACATGGTTGGTGCCACCAATCCCTGTGTGGCTTCGGGGGCCAGCTGGAGTGCGACGCGCCCATGAACATTTTGAGATTTAGCTTGGCGGCGCTTTCATTTTCACTTCACATGTAGTTACAAATAGCCTAATTGGTTGCATTTGCTTGTGTTCTCTCCTCAGACCTGAGAAAGAACTTTGAGGAGGAGCCTCAGGCTAAAGAGGTGGCATTGGACCAGGAGGTGTCACTGCGCTGCCATCCCCCCGAGGGAGTACCAGAACCCGAGGTGAGAATATATGAAAGCTATTTATAGGCCTGCATCTATTGCATCCATTTACCCTTTCTTCACCAGGAGGACAAAGAGCAAATAGAGGCTCAGCGATCATCTCCCTGGAATCTCTCCGGCTTTCACGGGGGAACAGACATCCCATATGGATAAATTACACCTCTAATTACCCCCTTTTATTGCTTTATTATCTCTCCCACATCTCTAAGTCGCCATATATCACAGTGGCTCGTCATATCAGCCAAGATAAGATGGGGGAGGCTTCACTCTGCATTTGGCCCATCTATAATTAATGGCTCTATTTGCCTCACAATTTTATTCGTTTTCTTTGCCATCTCACTATTTCTCATCCACGTGGTCTTTTCAAGTCTTTTGCATTGTTCAAGTCTTCCAGTGGTGTATATCTGCGTGTACTGGACCTGGCTGTTTGCAATTTATTCTCTTAATTTCTATTAATAGATTCTATTAATGGCAACCAAATAATATGTCTCAGTTTGGTTCATCACAACACAGTTTGAAATGTTACATTTTTGGGGTACTTGTTGAAAGTCTGAAATATTTCTCAATTCTTTAGAAATGTCCATTTTAATGTTCAACAATTTAACATTATAAAAAGGAACCATCAAACTGAATGGCTTGTCTGGCACGCCCAGGGCTCTCACACTCTTTTCTCATTAGAAAAGTTGTACAGGTAATGTAGGGCCGCTTCTGCAAAATATTTGCGGCCAAAAATCCCATACCTGGAGTCAAAGGTTTTCAACATATTGATAAATTACTGCTTTAGCAAAGTGTAAATGAGCACCCTGCCTTTGGCAGTGGTGAGTGAGAGAGAAGATGCACAAGATAGGCTTAGATGGAAAAAGATGACACGCTGTGGTGACGCCTCATGACAAAGAAAGGAAAAGAAGAAGAAGATAATTACTTGGCCCATTTCTAGCACTATAGCATGTGGTTAGCTAGCAAGCTATGCCAACTAAATAAAAATTCACATCTTCCCTGGATGCCACAATGTAGAGAATATTTCGGATTATTTACTTAAATTCGCAAGTGTTATGTAATTAGTGTTATTCAGATTCCCATAATGTGTTGAAACGCAAAAACTTGCAGGGCTTATAATTAGCAGAAAGTACAGTATGTACTTAAAATATTAGCCATGTATGTTTATCCACAGGCTAAAAAATGTGTAAAGGTACTGTGTACATTAAACATTTAACTTTCCTTGAAGTTTCTGTTATGTGGAGCTGCGCATCGACACGCCTCCAAGCGAGGTGCTGATGTATTGGACTTTGCGGCATCGAGACGCCTGTTCGCCCGCGACCTAGCTAGGGGATAGCATTTCTCTTCGCCACATGGAAAAGCCCCAGAACAACTCGATGGGATATATTCCAAACACTGAAGGCTTTAAAAGAAAAAGTGTAGACCTGGGATGTGTAGTCATATGCCAGGCGCACAGATGTAGTTTAAAATTTAGTACTGTGTGTTTTCAGGGCATTTAGCAGGCATGCCCACAATGCCTAAGGGCTGAGAGTAGTTTAATTTGTCAGGGTTGTTAATGGCACTCTTCAAGCCATTTTATTTTCACTTTACAAGAGCTTGAAAGAGAAACCAGTGTAATTTTTGAAAAATAGCCTGAGATCTGCTAAAATCACTGTGTACAGTATAGTGACCAAATTAGTTTTTAAATTAGCCCTTCTCTTCCCCAATATGTTGCTAGTTGAAACAGTGGACATGATTGGGGACATGCTCTGAATTAGAGAACCCGCTATTAAAAAAAAATCATCCTGAGAAAATAAACTCTATTACCATATCCATTAATCAAGACCTTGTACAGCTCAGCTCTCATAGCCGTAATGTCTTTTTCAAGGCCATAAATTAGTTAAGGCTGACTCAACACCGCCTCTGCCGGTTTATGCGAAGTAGAGCATTCTAATTTCCCTCAAATTTTTTATAATCAGTAAATATAACTAACAAGACACACTGGAGTCTAGTTGGTGGACAGGTAATGATCACTTTTGTGAAGATTATGGCGCTTGTTTATCAGTGTCTGTCTGGAAGACTGGACCAACTTTACAATCACAAATGGCACCGCGGTGAACTGCTGTAGTTTGGTGACATTATAATGAAAGAAATGGCCCCCATCCCACCCCCTCCATCCAAAAAAAAGAAAAACTTTAGTGAACCATACAGTTTGGTGGAAACCCAGCTTCGAACAGCATACGTTGGACGAGCCATTGAGACAGCCCAGGGACCGCAAACCGCCAACTAGTCAATCACAGTTGGATAGTGTGGGGACAGACAGCTTGCAGAGAAAGTGCAAGGAAAATGCCAGCCCACAGCTTGAGAAAAAAAGAGCATCAGAGCAAAAGTCACCACAGGAGAAAATAAGGCACACACAGAAGAAAAAGAGAGCCCAATTATGTGCATCACATGGGGCAATAATACCAACAAAAATGCTGCAGCACCCTCAAGAAGGCAGAAGGTCAAGTGAGACCAAGAAAACAACTAAGATTGCACCAGAAAACAGAAATTAAGAAGCCGCACGTGCTTTTTCTTCTTTCTCTCTTGGTGCTCTAGCAGCTGCAGAGTTCTCCCTTAAATTAGAAAATGAAAGAAAATACTTTTATCAGTCAGGTGCATGAATATATTCCAACAAAATTACCTTTTTTTCACAGCATCAACACAAAACTACCTCACTGTCTCCAATTTAAGTCTCTGGGTGCTGGAGTGCATGGTTGGTGTAGGCATTTAGGATCAGTTGCACTTTTGATCAATCCAACTCTCTCAACTCTCTCAGGTGGAGTGGCAGAGGAACGAGGACGTGATCGACCCACAGAGCGACCCCAATTTTTTCATCGCGGCCGACCATAATCTTGTCATCAAGAAGGCCCGACTGGCCGACACGGGCAACTACACATGCGTGGCCAAAAATATTGTCGCTCGCCGCAAAAGCAACTCTGCCACAGTCCTAATCTATGGTAGGTGGACACTCATGTCAAAGGAACAGACCGTTCACATGATTGGAAATATTCATGGATGGCTTTTTTTTTTTTTTCTTTTAACAGTTTTCAGATATATTAACAGGAAACCATTGCATGTGTTTTGTTGAGTGCACTAGTGACTACAAAATATAATCCGAACATTCTTTCCTCACATCAATGCAATGTATTATGAACTATAAATTAAATCAGGTGAAAGATAACTACATAAAAATGTGGAAACAACACAAATTAACCCACAAGTGGAGATTCTGCTGGTGCCTCAACAAAATTTGTGTGCAAAAAATATGGCTGAGATTTATTCAATATTGACTTCCAACTAGGTTCACTGAGGTCTTTGTCGTTGCAGGCATTTGTGTGTTTTCAGCATAATGACTGCAGTGCTTGAGCAGATCGCAATGATTAAATGTGCATTTTTTTTTCTTTACATGAGCCGTGAACACTTCAACATAAACCTCATCAGACCATTCATGAACAGTGAACACAATTTTGGTGCATTAAAGAGAAGCTAAAAATAGTCTCAAACGTAGGGCTCTCGATTCGGTAAAATAAACTGCAACGTTGTTTAAGCTTCAGGATTTTATGGTTCTAATAATACGCAGTTCTCTGCACATGTGACACCAGAAATATTAGAGCACTATCATGTACTGTCATGTACTCTACAAAAGAGTTGCAAAATTAAGGGAATTCTTTTAACTTTCCCTGGGAATTATGTAAATAGCATTTAAATCGGACTAGAGTACACAGAAACGTAATGTAATTAATGTGATTAAACCTGTAAAATGCAGGTTAGTCTCTAATGGAGAATTACAATATAATTCGAATAAGAAATATTGTGCACATTTGATTAAAAGCAATGACATCTCATGCAAATGTAGTTCTACCCTGCACTGTGTATTCCCCAGAGCATATACAGATCATTGCTAATATCAAGCACACTGACGAGAGTGCATATATGCCCCACTACTATTATGTTCAATGAAACAACAAATGTGTGTTTATGATAGCGTTTGTATAAGTTATAATTTTTATTGATTAAAGAAATTTGTTCCGCTGTCATAAATTGGTAGTAATCATTCCTTATTGATTTAACAATACATTTATAGATTTGTGTTATTACTGTATGTTCAGGTCATTCCTTCCCTTTTGTTTATAGATAAAGCAGTGTCCACTTTCAGTAGAATGAATGATGTGAAAGGCTATGATTGGATGAAGTGGAATGGCACATTTTACTGTAAAATGTTTCTGGCAGCCATTTTGTCAATATTGACGGTCTGCTTTCACAAAGTTTACTGGCCCAATACGGTTGAAGAAATTGAATCAAGTATAAGTAATGCCGTGTTTTTCATTGGCTGACTGACATTTTTATTAAAATGCAGTAAAGTCATTTTCTCGAAAGAGATTCCTGGAACTGAATGCAAACCCCATTACCAATGAAGTTGGGACACTGTGTAAAATGTAGATGAACAAATAAAAACAGAACACAAAGATTTGAAAATCCTTCTCAATCAACTGTGTATTAAACTGAATATACAACAAAGACAAAACATTTCTTGTTCAAACTGAATATGAAAACATTTTGTTTTGTTTAAAATTATCACATTTGAATTCAATGGTTGCAACATACTATAGGCCACAAATATTTAAGTATGCTATGGGTGGTAATACAGTGAAGAAAATAAGTATTTAAACACCCTGCTATATTGCAAGTTCTCCCACGTACAAATCATGGAGGGGTCTGAAATTTTCATTGTAGGTGCATGTCCACTGTGAGAGAGATAATCTAAAAAGAAAAATCCAGAAATAATGTATGATTTTTTTTTTTTTAAGGATGTATTTGTGTGATACAGCTGCAAATAAGTATTTGAACACCTCTCTATCAGCTACAATTCTGAGCCTCAAAGACCTGTTAGTCCGCCTTTAAAAGTCCACCTCCACTCCGTGTATTATCCTGAATCAGATCCACCTGTGTGAGGTCATTAGCTGCATAAAGACACCTGTCCACTCCATACAATCAGTAAGACCCAAACTTGTAGCATGGCCATGACCAAAGACACCAGAGACAAAATTGTACAACTCCACACGGCTGGAAAGGGCTACAGAGAAATTGCAAAGCAGCTGGGTGAAAAAAGGACCACTCTTGGAGCAATCATTAGAAAATGGAAGAAGCTAAACATGACGCTCAATCTCAATCGAAGTGGAGCCCCATGCAAGATATCACCTCGTGGGGTCTCTATGATCCTTAGAAAGGTGAGAAATCAGCCCAGGACTACAAGACAGAACTTGGTCAATGACCTGAAAAGAGCTGGGACCACCGTGTCCAAGAAGACTGTTGGTAATACACTAAGACATCATGGTTTGAAATCATGCATGGGATGGAATACCTTGTGATTTCTGGATTTTTCTTTTTAGATTTTCTCTCTCACAATGGACATGCACCTATGATGAAAATTTCAGACCCCTCCATGATTTCTAAGTAGAAGAACTTGCGATATAGCAGGGTGTCCAAATACTTACTTTCTTCACTGTAATTCCCCCCCCGTTTAGCCTCAATTCTGCTTCCAAATGCCTTGAATACTTATCACTGGCTGTCTTATACAATATTTGTCTATCACCTTTGTATTTTTTTTTAACCGCAGCAATATTTTGTAGTTACAGACTTTGTGAAATGACAGTGGCTGTGGAAATTTCCTTGCCAAAATGGAAAATGTGCAGCATTTCTCACATTCAAGTTGTTGAGACTTGAATATCAATTACCGTTGAACATTCTGTTGCCTTTTGATGGCAGCAATCTCCGTGGAATGAAGGCTGTTAATTAACGTGGAGAAAGAATGTGGGTAGCGAAAAAGATGTGGCATATGCAGACCAAATGAGCTTTGACACAACAGTATACAAATGATTTGGTTAAGAGTTTTGTACACACAGTTTATGCGAAGGACAAAGTTTGATTCCAAAAGTATTATGTATTTAAAATGCAATTAAAAAACCTGGAAACCTGTCCATCAATATACAGTCCAGGAGCTTTTGACTCAAGCCCCATAAGTAAGCAAGTGTCAATAAATAATGAAATTAGTTAAATAGCTGTTTTTGGTGAGTTGTAAAAGTATTGTACATGTTCTGTCCATTGTGTATCTATCTATTTTTCTGTGTGCTGTCAAACTGCTCATGACATGCTCAGCACAGGTTATTTTTAATGAGACTGTGCATCCAGCGATGAGTTTAAATGTGAAGTAAAGGTGCCATCTGTGGTCCTTTTCCAAATCATATTTCTTACTTCAAGTCCTGTAAAATTGTGAACAGATTTTTGTCGCATGCACATTTTTTCTGTGCCTGAAAATGTCAAACGTTAATCGCTGTTTGTATCGAATTAAGGTTAAATCACAACAAAAGCACTCTTGTTTCTGTCTGTTGTTCACCTACTGTGCCCCAGAAGAATAAACTGCTCGTCTGGCATACTAGTTGATCTAGCTAGCTGCAGTGGGTCATATTAACAGCTACTATTTTCAAAGGGTTCAACCGGGGGGCAGAAATGCATTTTGTCATGGCCTGGCTGGTGCGACTGCATTCTTTGCTAAGAGGTAATCAGGGCTTGTGTTGCCTGGCAATTTACCTCACTATGGCAGGCAATCAATCGCATAGAGAGGGCAAGGAAATGATTCAGTCACGACAAGCCCAGGCGAAAGTGAGGGCGGAGTGGGTGTTGAGGGTCGGTGTCCACACGGGGGGGAGAAATGCGCTGTTGAAGTCAATAAATCAGGAATCACTATTTCATGTAAGATGAAACAAGCACAGTTAGACACAGGGAGGTGCAGATTACAATCACATCAGCATGGTTTGATGTAATTGCTTGCCGTTAGCGGCGGAGAGCGGCTACAACTGGTGCAGGTTCGGAACATGGGCTCACTGGTTTATCAAGAGGAGCTGTAATAATGTGGGCTTGATTGTGCTGCACTTTGCAATTGCAACTGGAGGTTAAAAATGGTAGGGCTGCTCTCTATAATTCACACAACATAATGAGTGACGTGAAATGCTGCAATCAGTGATGGATGTTTGATAGGCACCTTTCTGAATGACTTCCACTGCCATGGTGGATTACACACTTATGCTGGGTTCAGATCAGAGTTGAATTTTTTTCATTATGCTTCATTTGACTTTGTGCAGTCGTTTGTGCATAACGTTTACTTCCCTTAGTCATCATAGTTTTTTTGCATCCTTTTGGTTGGTCATCTTTTAATGTCGCCATGTGTTTGCGCTTCAGGTGGCTGTAATTCCAGCTCCAGTGCAGGAAGCAGCCCTGCTCTCTCAAGCTTCTGTTAGAACTGCAGCAGCACTCGCAATTATTCTTGGAACACACGTCTTGTCCTTAGTGCATGTCGGGTAATCCTGGCTGCTCTGTACCCTCATCCCATCTTCCCTTCCAACTTTCTCCCTAACCCCAAACCCCACCAACCCATCCCTCTCCTTGCGCTGGTCTGACAGTCAACGGCGGCTGGTCCACGTGGACCACCTGGTCATCCTGCAGTGCTGTGTGTGGGCGAGGCTGGCAGAAGAGGAGTCGGAGCTGCACCAACCCCACGCCGCTGAACGGCGGCACGTCCTGCGACGGGCAGAACGTCCAGAAAAGTGCTTGTGTGGCAACCTGTCCAGGTAACTCCCAGGCAACACCCTGCTTGTCCTGTGGCACTTGGCTACCTGTGGCTTTCTTTTTGCATTCTTTGCATCCCAAAGTCGTCTGTTCATCTTTATTTTGGCCTGCAGCCCTTTCCTAGGATGGTCCCGTTTTTGTTGCATTCCCCAATTAAGCGCACGCTCTCATTTTCAGAACTTATTAGTCCTCACGGCCTTGAACCTGATTCATCATCCCACTTTTTTCACATATCTCATTATCTTTTATAAAGACCCTGCTCTTATTTGATAGACCTCTCTGATTTAAGAGACATATTCCCGACCAACAATGCTGCTGTCTCACACCAGCTACTACATTTGTTATTGTTTGCAGCTAAAGCTGTGTAGTAAACACGGGCAATAAAAGGGTGAATTATGGCAGCCCGTGTGCTGTGTTTACGTCGCAAGAGTCAGTGGCGTTTCATTTCCCTGCCCAGTCTGTCTCGTGAGAGAATCTAAGATGCAGGGAGTGTCTTGCCTGATACTCAGCAACGGATATCGATCCTTTTGTAGCCAGAGATCCAGCCTGCTTCATTTGCAGTCCTAGATTAGCCTTGTCACAAAGGTTCAGAGATAGCATGACAGCGAGATGGCTGCGTATAAAAATAAGGTTGAAGGTGAAAGAAGGAAGATGCACCTGAATACAGGAACAGAGGTCAGAGTGAATGTGAAGAGCAAAAACATTGTGAACAAACCAACAATGGCTGTTGTGCGAGCTGCGGATCAAACAGCAAGCAGACTGAAGGAGAAATCCACTGTACTGAAAAAGCACAGAGGGAAATCCAACACCTTTGTCAGCACCACCCTCTCCTTTGCTAAAACAGAGGTTATTTTCCTCCCTTAGTCAAGGTATTACGTTACAGATCGCCCATGTAGAAACATCAGCAGATGTCAAGCGTGAGTGGAAGTAACCTAAGCCAGCGAGTGGATGGAAACAAGGGAAAGGCAAACACATGTGATTCTTGTTCAGGGTTCTATCTGGATGGATCTTGTAGTATTTTCTCTCAAGCTTCAGTAATGAAATTCAATTCAATTAAAAGGGTTGTCCAGAAATGCTTGACATTCCCCTGTGGTATAAGCACAATACTGACCTCTATGAATCTGATGAGATTGTCAGTCCTGCTATTGTTAGACAAAACCCTCCTCTCCTCCCTGCCTCCCTCCCTCCCTCCAGAAGGAGAATGAGTGTAATTTCAGCCCTTATGGTGCTGTAGCAGAAAATTGCATTGTAACCAATGAATATCGCTATAGTGGAAAACTCCCTTTTTAATTCACACTGTAGTATCAAATGTCAAACATAATCTATTCTTTTAGGATGACTTGGAACTATTTTTCACATCATTTCATATATAAATATGAAATAATTTTAGAGACTCAAACTGCCCAAAATCAAATTTTAAAAACTCTGGATTAACTGTACACACTTTGTTTTGAGTAACGTTAACAATCATACATCTGGCATATAACAAGAGGTTACTGTCAAATGAAAATAAAATGAAGTAAAACTGTTGTTGCACTATATGTCTGTAAGCAAGCAGGATGCTAACAGATGTTGAGTATTGCGGTCTATTTGGCAAGGCGGGCTACTAGATGAAACTCTACTACTCTACACATTGGCTCTGAAAGTGAAAAAAAATCTAATTTTCATGGTCGTCATTAACCACCATCCTTTGCCTTAAATGCTTTTGTATCTAACTGATATTAAAATAATTGTAGTCCACATATTGGACTGAATAGCCAGAAACTCTCCTATGTCACAATAATTTCTTTCCTGTTCCATGTTTACTAGTAAAAACTTCCTCTTTGTTATCACTTGTGTGCTTCTGGGCTGGAACCAAACTCAAACAAACAAATGAAATCAAAAGAAAAAGCAAAACATTCCTTCAATGCGCACTGAGCTGCAGTCCAATGAGACATTTCACTTTTGACCTCTCCAGATTCCCGAGTATTGTGCGAAAAACACCAAGGTTCTCTGTCACACCCTTGTCAGTCTTGTGGTCTAGGAACAGCTGGCGACCTCGGCGTCCTCTCCTCCCTTGTTACCTGTCTCAGACAAGTCCAGGTGTCAGCACCTGAAGCAGGTTCCCCTTAAGGCCAAAGTCCAACGCGCCAGAGCCACGGACATGATAAGTTTATTTCCAATCACAAGTGGCATCTCTGCTCGGCTGTGTACTCACGAACATGCCTCCCGAGTCCGCTGAGATGAAGCGACTGCACCGTCATTTGTCAGCAAGCTCACGCACAGCCCGGCAGTGACAAACCCAAGAGTACATCTGAATCCTCACTTTTGTTTCATCAAACGCACATTCATGAATCGCCCTGCCTTGACATGCAGTACTAAAGGAGGCATGTCATAGTCGCATTCACTGACATGGCCAGCATGCTATCATCCTTCCCGAGTCGGTGAATGACTTTTAAAAGCATCCCTGTATCTTTCTTTTGAAAGTCCTCTTACAAGAGTTCCACAGATGCAAATTGCCATTCATTTGTTCATAAATGTAATGCTCTTTTCTATTCTCACTTGAGAGGCATCTTCAGGGCCTTTTTTTGACAGCTTTTTCATTGTATTTGTGATGTTGTGGCTTTTATTTTACTGTATAGCAGGAGGATATTGCATAAAAATAGTTTGTTTTGGAGCTGCTTGTGCCAGCCAATTACAGCTCCCCCCCCCCGCCCCCCCCCGTTTTTTTTCCCCATTAGTAAATAGATCGCTTCTAGGATTTTTGTGTGTGTGTGAATATACTCTGGTGATTAAATGACTATACCCACGTGAAAAAATCCATTTGAGTTTGAAATTGCTGACATGAAAAAAAAGTATTTCTCTTCACATTTCTAGCACAGGTATATTTTTAACAAATACCAACATTCATCAGTGGAAATGTTTTCTTCCACAAGTCGACTTCTTCAGGCTGTAATCTTCCACAACAGCTTGTTCAGTGACTCCTCATTGCGAAAGGACACTAACACTTTTTTTTTTTTCTTCTTGTGAAGCTCGAAAGGGCCAAGACCCCAAAGTGTTTGAGTTGGCGGAGGGAGGCCAGTCTGTCAGATCAGATGGGCACCATCCTGGGAGGGGCCCAGGGAGCCCAAGGAGGAGGCTGTGGCACAACATGATCAACATTTGAGGGGCACACTTGGCTAAACTTTGTTTTATCGTCTTTCCATTAAACTTGCACTATAAATGTGCCTTCCACCTGACGCATTCGCGTTGTTTCCCTTCCTGCGCTACTTTGTGGTCGGGGGCCAACAGTCAGGGCAAAATGCCACATTCCAGCAAATATGCAGTACCTGGGCCAACTGTAAATAATAGGAGCCAAGTGATACAAAGATGGCGACGACCTGACTCATGCAGATGAATCAAGCTGTTGCCGCATGTGAGAGAGGAATGCAAACAACATGAAAAGATTGCTAACTTTGGTGAATTATTCAAATATAGTACTAATCCCTCAGGCTTGCCAGCGGAGTCGTGAGAATTCCACTAGATGGAAAATAAACAGACTCGGGGCTAGTGTATATTTGTGCGTTTGTTTGCAAGCGTGTTATATACACATGCATCTCAACACCCATATGCTTGCCGTTTCTGCACTGCGGGCAAGTGTATAGTTCTTTTGAGAAGGCACGTTTTCTGAGGACATTCATTTGTGTCCAAAGAATAAGTTGTTGCTAATAGCACAGAAAAACGTATTAGTTCACATCTAAAGGAGCGCGGCCATCTGCTGACAGACTTGGACTGTTTCTATTTCAATCATTCTGTGCCATTCGCCTTGGCTCCCTCTCCTCATCTCACATTCAGTCAAGCATTTTGGATTATTCCACTGTATTCATTAATTTAAAGAAGACACGTCTGGTTTGTTCGGTTGGCAGTTACAGCTTCCATTCATCCAGCAACGGAAAATCCAACTCTCAAAATTAGGTGACGTTGCATCAGTCACCTCGCTGGGCTGAGCTCCCGTCCACCTCCATCGCTCTGTGGTTGTCTTGTTCTGGTCAGGTCGGTGGGATTAGGTGGCCATTACTGTGCACGTGTTGATGGAACTGTAGGAGGTGAGCGATGACCCTTTGCACCCATGTTCCCCTCAAGGACACGCAAACCACAGGTTTTCAATGAGCTGCGACTACGAGCGTCAGCAGCCTTTGTCGTTATGAGGAGCAAAAGCCTCAAACAGACCCTAGTTCCACCTGTAAAGAATGGCGTGATTCTTTTTTTTCCCCTTTCCTTCTTGACAACATGTCCAAATTGAGGCGTGCCACTGGGCTATTGTATTACTGTCCTTCCTCAGGGGCCGGCCTGACCTCAAACCTGCAGTGCTGCGTGATTGAAAATCAGTTGCACAGCCATTCACTCTTGCGCCAACAATCTCTTCCTAGGGATTTTATATGAAAAACTCTGTCTGTGGATAATCACGTTGCTGTGTTAGACTGTGAAAGGAATAAGCACGGGCCGGGTTTTGGCTTTAACGTTATATTTTTCAAGAGGAATTAGCTTTTGTTGTCACTGTATTGACTGACCACATTTCTTAAAATAGTGGCCTCATAGACGCCATGTCTCAATTAATTGCTGACGCCTCTCCCTAAACAGAGGCTTCCTTTTCCCCCCTCGAGGAAAAATAGCAATGTCAGACAAACCCAAACACTGCCAATCGTTGTCCTAGTTGCCTCTGTAATCATGCTGCAGTGTTGTGTGTAACCAACCTACTTTGGTTCTTGGTGTTTCTGCAT
The DNA here is from genome assembly GCF_019802595.1 of Syngnathoides biaculeatus. Lineage (NCBI taxonomy): Eukaryota > Metazoa > Chordata > Actinopteri > Syngnathiformes > Syngnathidae > Syngnathoides > Syngnathoides biaculeatus. Next base: position 23,384,282 of record NC_084650.1, on the reverse strand, counting down.
TCTTCTCATGAACAAAGTAGACATTTGATCTCATTTTATGTTTTGTTTTAACATATCTTAATCAACAGCCCTTGACTAAATACCGTCATTCACTTTATGAGGACTTACCATTGAATGATGTGAAATATTAAATATTTATGAGATAAGTCATCAAGCATCGCTTGTCCTTGAGATGGGATGGTCATGTGCATGCAACAGAGCAATGCAAATCCTAAAAAAATGCACTCTTTAAAAAATAATGACATAAAGCGCCAGGCTTGGGGGAAATGCCAATCCATTTCCTTAGCCGCTTATCCTCACAAGGGTCGCGGGGAGTGCTGGAGCCTATCCCAGCTGTCAACGGGCAGGAGGCGGGCTACACCCTGAACTGGTTGCTAGCCAATCGCAGAGCACATCAAGACAAACAACGCACTCACAATCACACCTTGGGGCAATTTAGAGTGTCCAATTAATGTTGCATGTTTTTTGGGATGTGGGAGGAAACCGGAGTGCCCAGAGAAAACCCACGCAGGCACGGGGAGAACATGCAAACTCCACACAGGTGGGTCTGGCATTGAACCTGGGACCTCAGAACCGCGAGGCCAACGCTTTCCAACTGAGCCACGGTGGTGCCATATTTTACATGAACGTTTTATTTATTTTGATTAGTAACAGTACTAAACTCTTTGGGACTTGTCTTGTGGACATTTTCATAAGTGGCATACTCCAGTCGCTTTGTTTGAAAGTGTGATTTTCATGTCCAATCATCTTGCTTTGTGCTGGCAAAAAGGAAAAATTCATCACCTCATCAAGGCAAATTTTGATCCCATCTCTTTATTTCACAGAGGCACGGATAAACTGAGGGGCGACATTCCGCATTCATTAGGCTCTAATTTGCTATTCAATCATTTTCAATCCCAGCTCGGATAATCAGCCCACTGGCCCACGGATGGGTCCACTCAATGCCAAACAAGGACAATTATCTGATTGGTTCCGCTCTCTCTGCCAAACAGATCCGACTGCATAGAAACCCAAGCTGTGTCATCATCCTGCCACACACACGCACGCACACACACCCACAAATTATGGACACACGCAGGCTGGCTTGTAGCATTGTTACGCAAAAGGGCTAATTCACACATGCACCTGTGACTCTGCTTCTCCCCACTTCTCAGTCATGGGCCGCCACCAAATCCGAAGAACATCATCAGTCAGAGTAGTAATGCTGTAGGCTGTTATTTTTATCCCACCCCTTGTAGCACTAATGCTTCATAAACAAAAGCCTCTGACCTGCACTAGGTCAGACTCGTACTTAGGAGTTCATGTCCCTTGCACTCTTTATTGCTAGGATTAATGAGCGCTATCGTTTCCTTGCCCTCGGGTCAGCCAGGAAGAAAGTTGTTGCTGTCGTAGAGGTGTGTTAGTGTGTGTGTGTCATTTTAGTAATTTCACCCGGTACTCTCCGCTGATACATTCGAGACAGGGAAGAGCAAGACACTGGTGTTGCTCCCCCCACGAGAGCTCATTACGACTCTTTTTCCTATTACCCTGTGGTAACCTTCCCCGGGCCGGGTGCGGTGTCGCTCTCGATATCACTCCTAGCCACCAGCAACCCACCTTTCTTGCAAAATGGCTACACCTTTTCCTTGTTAAAGCTGTACTGTATCCTAATGCAGTATACTCTCAAATCTGTGTTCATACTGTAGGCCTGTTATGTATTTGGATGTACTGTATGTTGTAATGTAAATTAATGAAACTTTCTCCAAAACTTTTCTCACTTGTCTTTATTGAAAGAAAAAAAAAAAAAAACAGCACTTTACAGTATTGCACTTCATAAAAACCATGCAGGAATGACACATTGAAATAGAATGAAAAGCATCATGATTTCATGCTCTGATACAGTGGGCAGTCTGTGTCTGGTGTGACTGTCTTGGCGACCTAGCGGGAGTTTAATACCCACAGGGATAGACATACTTTATACTATATACGGACTACTTGGGCCAGTTCAACATCCAGTAATGTATTTTCCGCACTATAAGACGCACCTAAGAGCCTTTAATCTTCTCAAAAGCTGACAGTGCGCCTTATAATCCGGTGCGCCTTATATATGGATCAATATTGAGCCTTTAGCGCATCTCCATCTAATGGATGCATAACGTAACCCCAGCATCTATTCTATGCGGCTTATAATGCAGTGCGCCCTATATATATGAAAAAAGTTTTAAAATGGGCCATATATTGAAGGTTCGCCTTATAGTGCGTAAAATATGGTATTATTTGTGATTTTTCCACAAAGTACAAAGAATACATGTATGTATGTCCGCAGGTGTTTCTACGATTTGTTTGTTAGCCTGTATATGGTGTTTCCTGTTGTGTTAGCAGAAAGCTAGCCACCTTTCGTCAAGACAACTTTTTTTGGAGGGGGTGCGGGGGGATTATTCACGGTATTCCAATTTGCTGCTGCCAGTTTGCAGCATCCAAATGATTGTGTCTCAAATGTTTGCTTGCAAGTCAAAGCAAAAACCTGTCAGTTTTGAGATTCAAAAACTCATAGGTGGGGTCACTTTTAAGTTGAGGTACCACTGCGCTGTAAACGTTTTTCGGTATCCATTCATGTTTCTAACCATCAGATGCATCCAGTGGTTAACAAATTTAGTATACGTAGCACCAGTCATACAAATAAGAAAGAGACCATCTACCGTCATTAAGTGCTATCAATTTCAGTGAGGTCTCAATCTTTTACGCTTTTGAAAAGGGATGAGAAATTTCAAAAAATTGAGACTTCTTACTGGGCTTCTTTCAAAATAATTAATCACACCATTCAACCACCATTAATGTTTTTCTTTTTTAGGAATTCAAGTAAATAAGTAGAAATTGATATCTCGGTCAAAAAAATGCTTCACTATTTATTTCTATTAAAATAATTGTGCGTTAGTGTGAGGGTTAGGGTTAGCATCAACAATTTCATTTTGCGAAAAGCTGCCACATAGTGTAAATTAATTTATTCATTATTTTAATTACCAGTGCTTTCACGTTAGGGCAGTTGTGCCATTAACCTTACGGTGGGAGTCTGCCATTTTCTATCATCAACTGGATCAAATCCCAGACCGATATGGTGTAGTGAGTTAAACAACTCACACAGCGTTAAGCTTTTGCTTGGTTGCATATGATTTCCATGCACTAAATAAACAAAAAAAGAGAAACGGGGGGGAAAAAAAATATTCAGCCTCCTTGTACATCTGCTTAAGCATTTGCAAGTAGATTTGCATGTCTTTGTGCTCTCCCAACAGGTTTACATTTCAGAGCCTGTAGATTTGCACAGGATGGCAACAGTTTTTTTTCTCGGTGTTGGATGTCTTGTGGAAATGCACCCACTAATTTTACAAGTGCTACATTTTATGATGTAAAAGAAAAAAAAACTTTATATGTAATGTACAGTGTATATATATCTATGTGTGTATATAATACAGTATTTTATTTGTTGAACAGACTTTCCAATCAGTCATCTTTTTTTTTATTACAATTATTCATAAGTAAAATACATGTCAGCTAGTTTACACCTCACCATGTTTTCTTTTTCATGAATTTGTGTTTCCAGTGGATGGAGGTTGGAGCGAATGGAGCAAGTGGTCACCATGCGGCGCGGACTGTGCGATGTGGAGGAGCAGGGAGTGCACCCAGCCGTCACCTGGCACCGGGGGCAAGGACTGCCAGGGGCTCGACCTTCAGTCTCTTAACTGCACCAGTGAGCAGTGCCCGCAGAGTGAGTGTACAGCCACCCACGTACTACAAGCTGCACTGTAGTTGTGCCACTTGGGAGATTTTCAGGGAAATTATGCAACGGAACAGAATTAGTAGGCTCCAGAAGTTTGTCAGCATGCCAAGGCTACTAAGTGCTGTGAATGAACTTACATTTAATACACTTTGGCCAGAAAATCTCTACAACTTCAGTGCCCCTTATGAGTTTTCACGGCCAAAGCATTGGCTCAAATAAAACCAGGCTAGAATAACAGCATAGGCTAAAAGCCCACTCTTCTTAATATATGCTCATAATTGCCGAAAACATTAATCATATTTTCACATGAAAGTCAAGTCACTAAACATGCATTTACACTCATAGTTTAATGTGAAACATTGAAGTATCTAAATCTAATTCCATCTTCACAAAAGGTAATACTTAGTTGAACATTGTTGTAGGAGCTTTGAAGTACACCCAAATGCATCATAATGTCATATTTTTGGTATTCCATTTCCCCACAAGAGTAAAACGTTTAGAAATACCTTTGTGACAGCACCTCGTCCAATAACTTTGATAGCGAACTCGAGGCCATTCAAACTGCGGCAACCACTGTTGAACGAAAACTCTGTGAAAGTACAAATTCATGAGAGTGGTGCAGGCCCAGGGAGTGCGTTTCCACTCAATGGTTACTTTTTAATTAACACGACAGCATGTGGCTTTATTGAAACACCGTCTCTGTGATGAACATGTCATGAAAGAATCCCATCTACCTCTTGATGTGTACTGTACAGTCATGATGAAAAGGAGTCAGCTGAGAGACATCTCGGTGCACCTGGCACATTGCTTTAAGAGCTAACAGCAGTAATTAACACTGGTGCAATGCTCCCTGGCTGCAGCAGTAACACGTTCACTCACACCGATCTTGTGTTGGCGTCTTACCAAATAATAGAGCAGAAAATGGAATAATCTCGGATTCAAACAAACATACGTGGTCTATTCACCGTGGTGTTTTATCCCTGCCTCTGTGCATTTTTTTCACAATGTGAAACAGTGCCCAAGTGGTTTAAAATCCAATGTGTGATACAGTCCTGTCTTGTGCAAGTGAGCCAAACACCGCCACCCAGTAATTAGTGGCAGATTCTGGCATCTGCAACACATTGTTGGGGGAACAGCAAGATGCCCTCCACATTAAAAAAAAAATAAATCTTTGCCAAGACCCACTAGAGTCGTGCTTTGAGATAGGGGTTTTTCTTTCCATAACTATGCTTGTGATTCAAAACACTCATATGCCCACCCCCACCCCAAAAAAAGAAACATTTTCTGTTTGTCTTTTAAGACAAAATGGGAATCTAATCTAATATACTACATTACATTTTTTGCTTTAGTTAGATGGGAATTGTGCTGCTCCTTCTAGTGCACATGTTAGCCTCCTGGCGGCTGTATAATGCATCCATCCACTTTCTTTTGCCGCTTATCCTCACAAGGGTTGCGGAGATTGCTGGAGCCTATTCCCGCTGTCAACGGGCAGGAGGCAGGGTACACCCTGAACTGGTTGCCAGCCAATCGCAGAGCACATCAAGACTAATAGCCGCACTCACAATCACAGCTTGGGGCAATTTAGAGTGTCCAATTAATGTTGCATGTTTTTGGGATGTGGGAGGAAAGGAGAGTGCCCGTAGAAAACCCACGCAGGCACGGGGAGAACATGCAAACTCCACACAGGCGGGTCCGGGATTGAACCCGGGACCTCAGAACTGTGATGCCAACGCTTTACCAGCTGAACCACCATGCCGCCCAGTATAATACAGATATGCGGATGTACAGTATATGGAGAAAGTCACAAGTTACTCCTCTGTAAGCCACAGTAATATGAGTAAGGAATAATATGTGTGTAACTATTGTTATATTATCTTTCCATGTCTTGCCTTATAGATTTTTACACAGAGTTTTCATTTCTTGTGATTTTTCTTTACGGGCTTTTTAACCCATTTGGTGTCTCATGCATATATTCAAAACATTTCCAGATCCCTGACGAAGTATAGTGTCAGTAGATATACTTTATTAATCCTGTGAGAGAAATTAAAGGAATTGCTTTCAATATCACAGTTGAGACTTGCCATGACTTACACTGCACATTTTGGCCCTTCATTCATTTCATATATTTTCCAACATAAAACTGCCTTGAAGATTGTTTCGCATCCACTCGGTAGTCTCAATCTGCAGAGAAATGGTTTGAAATCATCTTTGTTGTTGCTTGGTAAACACTGAATTGAAATGCGGATATAATTGACGTGGGGAAGTGAATTAAGTAAACTGAATGCGTTTATCTCATGCTGATTGGTACAATTGGATGGACCGATACATGGAAGGTACATTTGCAGGGGGCCCGGACATGTGGACGTGCACTGCATATGCATAAGCTTCGTCCGTGTGTGTTTTTGCGCATGCATGTGGATGTCTCAAACATCAGCAAGTCTGGCGCAGTGAACCAGGGAGCATCACTCGGCCCATCATCAAAGGTCAGCTGCTCTTCCCCAGGGAGGCGTGTACACAAAGATAGCCAGTCATTGTTCATAACACACACAAACACACACATCCAGAGTGACTGTTTTTGCACACACCTCTTAAAACGCCAATCTTCTCTCACCACATGTGTTCCAGTAGACGATGGCAGTGGGAAGTTTGATAATAGGCAAATTAGCAAGATGGCTTTGGCTATTCAGCAGCTCCCATACTTCAACCGTGTTTGTGTGCTATTCGCTGAGCTGGAAAACTTCGCCCTGAAACAAAAGGCAGCCTTATCATTTAGTGTTATCCAACAATAAAAATACGTACTGCAACTGTCGCACTGCAACAAAGCATGTCTTTTGTCAGAGGACCTTGCACACAGCTCTAATTTCCCTCATTAAGATAGAAAAGGCAAACAGTAATTTTTCTTATATAATGTGCATTTTTCCCCCGAATCATGTCAAAAGTCGTGACTAAATTATAGATGGGTACAAGGAAAACTTTTGAATTCTTTCATATTGTATAAACATACCAGTACCTAGGGTTTGTGAAAAAGGTGGACAGTGGAACTCCAATATAACGGAACCCGACTAACGCATATCACATAAAGCAGACGGTTGGGACCAAACAATATGTCCACAAATGGTTTAACTTGTCATTTAAATTCCTCTTCACAAAGTCCTTTAGTTACAGAATTCGCTGCTGTTGTATACTGTCACTGTGGCGCAATGCAGGGAAAAAATAGGACTGACGTATTTCAGGGTCACAGATATACAATGGTGAGGTAATTGAAATCATTAAATGTTTCCATATTTACTGTATTTACATGATTGTAGTGTACTGGGTGTTTTAGGCCCCCCAAAAAACTACAAGGCAAAACTTCTGTACTGTCTAGTAATATGGGCCGATATGGCCACAAAAAAATGTGCTTAATTGAATGTAACGGAGAATCGGCTATAATGAAAGATCCCACCGTCGTCGCTATTAGTCCATGAAATCGGGGCCCAATTGTCCTCTAAATCCAATATGTTATATAATTTCTATTGTTACAGATTTATCCAATATATGGTACGGTACCAAAAACAAGCAGAACTATTGCTCGAAAAACTGAATAAAATATGGGTACTTTGTTTTGAGCATAGAAACAGCAGCATATCAATGATGCGCATTATACACGGGTAGAAAGGTTTTCCTGAATTTGTGGTGTGCGCATTATACTCGAGAGCGGATTATACATGAGAAATTACAGAATGTTCAATGAGGTTATTCTTTTGGGTGTTATAGAGCTCGTGCACGTGACGTCACCATTTTCACGGCACCATATTGCCGGTCAAACAGACCTGCTCGACATTATGGGAGACATTGAACTAGAGGAGAATATTTACAATACCCGAGACCTATTGTGCTGTTGGGTGTCACAACAGACGAGACAGATATTCAAAGAGATCCTTCTCTGGAATACCAGATGAAAAGACCTGAAAATATCAATGGATTTCGGCAATGAAACATGATGGATGGTGGCCAATCGAAATACACGTGTAGCAATTGCTTCATTTCAGTTGGGAATTATTCTTCTCAATCTCAAATTACCACAAAGTGTTTATAATGCCAAGTTTCAACATTTGAGAACAGTGTGTGTTTAAAAAAATAAATAAATAAAATAATAATTCTGTCGCAGAGGTTTGCGCAGGTTAAGTGTGGCCACAATCATTGCTTCCGTGTATGTCCCGTGGAGACGATTCTCCTCTTTTTTTTTTCTTTTTTTTTTTTAATCATTGTTAATGTTGTTTTCCTTTCAGCTTGTCCTTTTCGGGGTCGCCACAGCGTATCATCTCAGATGAACTCATATATATGTTTGGCACAATTTTTACGCTGGATACCCTTCCTGATGCAACCCTTCTCAGGGAGTGGAGGCCCCCAGTGGGATACGAACCCACAACCCCTGGTTTACCAAACCAGTGCTCTAACCACTGAGCTACGGGGCCTCTTTTTAATCATTTTTAATCATTGTTAATGAGTTTGTGTAAAACCAGGGGTCATTTATTTAAATATTGGCATTTGTATTGAATACTAGCAGAAAAGATTGATGGAAAGGTTAACGTGTCGCCAAACACATTTCTGCGTTCACAAGGCATCAAAAACCATCACTATGTGGGATTTATTCCTGATGAGAACAGATCCAGCAACAAAATATTCGTGTGCGTCCAGACTTTAATACGCTTCCAAACTTTTTCGTGTAAATCACGGTAACTTACAAGATACATAGATACAGATACATGTGTAGTTCCAGTTGTCCAAGACAAGCGAAAGCGAGTTAACAGTCCAATTTCTTATCGGTAAAAACATCGACTTTGGCATTAAATAAGGGTCCTCTATGCCGAGTTTATCTAATTTTTCCCTGTACCGTCGTTTATTTTCACCTTCGAAATGTCTGACGGTATCGGACAAGACACTGGTTGTCGTGCTACAAGACATATTTTCGTGTCACCTCCAACCAACTTAGCATTGAGCAATGCTTAGCTTGACCGGCAATAAGGTGACGTAAAGAAAAGTCACTTGATTTTATAACGCAGGTGGACGAGCTCCACAGAAGAAGAAATGTGCTTCTATGACTTTGTACGGCATCTCTCAAAAACAAACAGCTGCATCCTTTTTAAAAGATGGAACTACTGTATAAGCGCACCCTGCAAGTGATTAAGACTTTGGCACTTTGCCAAAATGGCAGACAGGTGGCAAAGGGGACAGAAAGGATAGTGGGAGAAATACAGGAGATTAGGATGTCATAAATAAAGAAAAACTCCAGCTGCATGAATGTGATGAGGGTAATAAACTTGATTTGCTGGAGGACCCTGTTTTGGCTGATAACATCAAACTCATCTTCCCCCTTTGCTTTGAGGGTTAATTTGGTGGAACAACATCTGATGTTTTTGTCATGATTTTGTTTGTCACTGCGGGGTTAGAGGTGGCATGAAAAATGGGTGACCAATTTGTTCAGGCCCATATTTCACCGGGGCTTTGCTGAGGGATAGGATGACTGTATTGTGACGATAGTAATGGTCACGTTCACTTTTTACTGGCCACATATCCCTGACCTGAAGAACTCCAGCGTGATTCATCCTCAGATGGGTGACTCGGAATGGCCATGGGATGAAATATATTCCCAGGGCTCATGATAAATTCCCGAGGAAGAGACGCAGCGGGCTGCAAAGGGTTTTTTTTGTTTGTTTTTTTTTTTAAATCATAGCGAGAGCAGGCCTAACCGGTGCGAATCCCAATGCCAGAAGAGGTTCAGTTTGGTGGCCACTGACGAGATGAGTTATGAGGCTATCTCAAAAAGGAATCCCTAAGCAAGTAGGTCTCACCTTCTGAACTTCAAGTACAATGAGTGGCCTGAGGTCTTTTGGCGCTGCTCACAGACGGGCATCCATCATAACGCGAGGTCACACACTTTGAATCAAAAGTTCTCTGGGAGCAATTAGATAAAGTAGCAATGAATGATGGAGTGGTGTTAAATGGATAAAAGAGATTATGGGTGCATGTTTGGATGAACATGGAGCTCATCCAATTATATAGCCTGATTAACTGTCAATTAAAGTGTGATAAATGCCCTCTTTCTTATTGACTGGCATCAGCCAAACCAATGTGCGGGGCCTGGAGGAGCTGAGCGCAGATGCTGGTGAGGATTGTAAGTGAGCATCGGGATCGTTTGGCTGTGACACTCGGGGAGGGAAGATAAAAGTTCACTCGCTGATGCACCGTTAAGGGCCCCAGAACACTGACGGGATGTGGAGGGGAGGACAAGGGACCCTCACCTGATTGATAGACTCTTTGGCTTAGAGAATAGCACACGCGGGAGATACTGGATCTTCCCATCGTACGTTTCCTCGGTGCCTTTGGTTTGCCCTTAAAAAGTCAACAAAGAGGCAAGCAGCCAGTCCAAGGCCATGTTTATCCAATTAGTAGTTAGCTGACAAGCCTTGTGTTGTGTCTGCTCATCTCTCAGTAGACCGCAGCCTCTCAAATCCAAATACCACAGCATTGCCTTTTTCCTGGCTTTGACTCACCCTGACTATTGGATTTTGAGGATTTGATGAGAGGTGTAGCCTCTTCTCTCTTTTTTTGACACATCACTGTAGGAGGTGAGAGCTTTAGCTAGCTTTGTTTTGGTTAAAGAACACTGCTTATTCCCTCAGGGAGTCGGGAGGTGGTGTGTAATACTGCTGCTCCCACAGATATGATATGGCAATAGCAGAAGCAAAACATGAGCATCCTTTTGTCATTCAAAGCTTTGTATCCTCAAATGTCGGGCCTTGTCACTACAAAGCCTAAATCGCCACATGTTGTTTGTATATGTTTTGAAATGTGTAAAATTTCAGATTGTCTGGACAAGGACATGTATGCATGTGATAATGCCTCACTATCAACATTTGACAGTATCTCTATCAATCTGTTCTTCTGATGAATGGATGCTAATGAAACATTTATCTTCCCCTCAGTTTGTAATGATTAATGTAGATTACATTCATGTAATCACGGTGCATGATGCTATTATAATTGTACCATACAATCAGCACAATTCATGCGTTTAATTGATCAATTAGGTTCACGTTTACGTGGAACGTGCGTTAAAAAAAATAGTCATTGTCCGAGTTGTCTGTACTTTAAGTTGAACAAAATAATGATGATTGCCATCTTCACAGTCGTGACAGTTCTGTCTGTGAATGGAGATGCTCATTTTAAACGTGCCATTATAAGACATTTTTTATTTTTTATCTACAGGCTTCAAATAGGGCATGCAATGAGAACACAAAGAATTGTATGATGTAACATTATCTTAAAGTGAGGATGTGAGATATCTCCTGTGGAATTGATAGATTTTTGTAAAGCTGATGGTTTCAAGTCCCCAAATGCATAGATTTTCAAATCTCAGATTTAATCACACTAATTAAAATATGTCAAATGTGTCCTTTCATAATGCAGCTTTTAGTTCCTGACAAGCACAGTAGTGGAAAAACCCCACTGTGTCCGTAAAATGTGTCATAATATGTAATGATGATCTAGTTTGTTCTTATGGCAGTTCTATCAGATCTTTGAGAAAGTAAATCACATGTTAGATGTTGTCTTGGCGGCGTTTTTATTGTTTTATTTTTGCCGTCTCCGGTGTGAACTGTAATCCTTTTTCCATCCTAGTCCTTCTGCCGTCAACTCGGCACACATCCGCTAGCCATGCTTCAACCTTTGCCGATGTTCTCCGTTCTCGAAACGGATCCGGCCGCGCTTGGATGTGTCCCCCTCTTGACTGCGTTGACTTGACAGTATTACGCCCCCGTAGATACCTGGGACAATGGCCTCCACAAAGGCCTCAGGAGCATCTTCCACCCCCGCCACGAAAGTCCTCCAGCTGTCGAAAGACAGGCGTAGCAAATCTTATTCTCCTGCAGAACACGCACACAAGTGTGTGAATGTTTGTCTGGGCGGAGTTGTCATCACCTTACTCCATGCAGTTAGCATGCTTTGGAAAGACAACTACATTCTATAAGAGACTTTTGAATCTCACTGTCTCTCTTTCGGGGTGTTGAAAAAGACAGTGTAAGATAACGTTCATGAATATTTATCCAGGGCAGGAAGGAGGGGAAGAAGAAAGGGAGAACCTGTATTCTTTTGAATTGTCAACAAATTTAAATAAAAGTCGAGCCATTTATATCACGGCAATTGTGTAATATTTGCGAAATGATTCTCTTAACTCTGTGTGAAACCTTCAGGGACGTCAAGCGGCGTTAAAGCACCAAATGTCGTAACTGATTTCATTCGATTAAACGAATTGAGACCTTTACACAGCAGGTAATAAAACACCTTGCAGGAAACCACGGGTATTTCCTTGCTCCACCTGAGGGAGTCTTTATTGTTTGTAAATAATTCCAGGGCTTTTCATTTTTATTTATGCATTTGTTTGTTTGTTTCCTTCTTCCAGCTGTGAGGAGAGCAGAGGACGTGGCGCTGTACGTGGGCATGGTGGCCGTGGCTCTGTGTCTGACCCTTCTGCTGATCATCGTGGTTCTGGTCTACCGGCGCAAGAAGGGAGGCCTGGATGCCGACGTGGCGGACTCCTCCATCCTCACTACTGGCTTCCAGCCGATGGGCATCAAGCCCAGCAAGCCAGGTGTGTGGGCGCCGCGGCCACGCGGGGCCCTCACCCACAGCAGTAGGACACTGTTCTTTGATTTGCTGTCCTCTGTGCCTCCATCGCTCTGTCTGCCCATTGTGACATTGCCGCACTCATCGATATCTGTCCTTGGCCCACCTTTCCACTCAGCGATATGGCTGAGTTCAGTATAGTGTACATAATGTCAAAAGGGGTAAACGTACAAGACAGGAGGAATTTTAAACTTAATTACCACCTTACAGCATTAGCGTTCAGATGATATCGAGTTTAAATGATGTGGTATGGGTGCACAGTGAAGAACATAAGTATTTCAACACCCTGCTATATTACAAGTCCTCCCACTTAGAAATCATGGAGGGGTCTGAACTGTTCACCATGTCCACTGTGAGACAGATAATCTAAAAAGAAAAATCCAGAAATCACAATGTATGATTTTTTTTTTTTTTTTTTTTTTATGATTTATTTGTCTTGATACAGCTGCAAGTAAGTATTTGAACAATCGGGAAAACCAATGTTAATATTTGGTACAGTGGCCTTTTTTTGCAATTAAAGATGTCAAACGTTTCCTGTAGTTGTTCACCAGGTTTGCACACACTGCAG